>NW_010230559.1:5615-31662 GCF_000690775.1 Eurypyga helias
CTGAAAAGAACATGTTTATGGTTATTATAAGTATGATTTTCTAATCACTTTTGCATCATTTCTCTAACACTGTATTTGTATATGACTGTATATTTTTTACCATGCAAACATGTTCCAAACTGTGTCACAAGCCTTTCTATAATCAAAATATATATCAACTATATCTTATCTTGTTGCACGAGATTTGAATGTTTTGACACAAGCCTGTATTTCTAATATCTTGTTCACCACACCCTTCCATTGGAAGATAACTAGTTTTTCTAAGATTTCTTGCCAGGTTTTTTGTTCTGTAGACTGATTACTTATTACCTCATTACATGTACTAATTGTATTAGCCTTATTATTAGCTGATCTTGTTAATGAAAACTGTAGCCAAATCAGAGGCTTGTTGCACTATGAATTATTAGTAGACTAAAACAGCCACACTTCATACTTTCTTGGCTTGAAACCAGATGTAAACTCTGTGAAATAGCATAATTGTGGCAATATATAAGCATTTTGTAAAACCATAACATTTCTAAAGCATGCACTACCCTCAGCAGGCATTTTGTAAAGCGGCCAAGCATAAATGCAGAATTAATATCTAAGTGTAAATGGGCAAGTAGAGAGTTGGTACAGTTGCTCAAAGAAAATGATAGAAAGGATGTTTGAGTGCTAAATTCTGGAAGAACAAAATTTGTAGAGGAAGTGGAAAAGAGGTGTGGTGAAATGTTGAGAGATTTGGATATCCCCTTTTATTGTGGGAAGGGAGCTGAGGAAGGAAAGAGGAGAGAAGGGGACAAGGATGTTGCCCACTCCTTTAAAAGCCCCATCAGCGGGATCACAGCCACTAGGACTGTCAGGAGGTTTCACCAGCAGCACACACTTCATGTAATTGCATACACAAAACTAGTTTATCATAAGCTTCTTAAGGGCTATTTGCATAAGAAAAGAGAATGCCTGACAATGATTAAGAGCTAACCATTGGCAGTGTGTATTATTAGTGAGTGTCAATCCCATGGTGTGTTGATCTGAAGTTTGAAACGGATGATTTTTCAGTCTTCTAAATGCTTCCATCACCATGATAATATTCCTGATCTATACATGGAGTTATACAAATTGTGTATGTATTATATATATTTGTAAATACAATCTAAATATCTATGTAGATATATATAGAAATAAAACAAACATATGTATGCAGTTGCAACAAAACCAGTGACGAAAACATGTCAAAATTTCAGCCTTAGAGCTGTGTGTGAGCAGCTGTTCTTCTTTGACTATCAGACCTCAGTTTTCCTCATACTACTACTATAGTCTGACATGTATCTTGACACTTCTTATGTCCTCTTCTAGCTCTCTCATTCTGTGATGAGGCTCTTCCGCTTTTGGCCTTCCATTTGTCATTGGTATATCTACTAAATCTTCACTTAATGTCAGATTAAATAGGCACAAAGTCAGCCCATGCTCTGTGGTGTTACTATATATTCAGAACTACAGCAAAAAAGTAATTTCTTGAAATGTTTAAAAGCATCTATACTAACAAATATAATCTGTGTTTGTAATGTTGTTATAAGTGGTATATTAGATTTCTTATGAACTTGTCAGCCAGTTGACCTCAGGTTACTCAAACTTTGTTATAAACTTTTCAAATTATATATGATATTAGGTATGGAGGGGTTTTTTATTATTATTATTTTTTGACTGGCTTATCATTATTGCTGGGTCTTGCACTTGGACTACAACAACACCATGCAACACTAAAGGCCTGGGGACACGTGGCTGGAAAGCTGCCTACTGGAAAAGGACCTGGGGGTGTTGGTTGACATTCAGCTGAATATGAGCCATCAGTGTGCCCAGGTGGCCAAGAAGGCCAATGGCATCCTCGGCTGCATCAGGAACAGTGTGGCCAGCAGGACCAGGGCAGGGATTGTCTCCCAGTACTGGGCACTGGTGAGGCCACACCTCAAATCCTGGGTTCAGGTTTGGGCCTCTCACTGCAAGAAAGATATTGAGATGCTGGAGCATAACCAGAGAAGGACAACGGAGCTGGGGAAGGGTCTAGAGCAAAAGTCCTGTGAGGACCAGTTAGGGAGCTGGGAATAAGCCTGGAGAAGTGGTGGGTCAGGGTAGACCTTATTGCTCTATAACTCCCTGAAAGGAAGGTGCAGAGAGGTGAGGGTTGGCCTCTTCTCCCAAGTAAAAAGTAATAGGACAAGAGGAAACAGCCTCAAGTTGCACCAGAGGAGGTTTAGATTGGACATGAGGAGAAATGTCTTTGCACAAAGGGCTATCAGGTATTGGAATGGACTGCCCAAGGAGGTGGTGGAGTCAGTATTCTCAGAGGTACTTAAAAGATATGTAGACAAGATGCAGAGGGACATGGTTTAGTGGAAGTATTAGCAGTGTCAGGTTAAAGGTTGGACTTTTTTTTTCCTAACTAAAGATTCTATAATTTCTATATTAGTTGAACTGTTTCTTCTCAGTTTTTGGATTTGCCTTCAAATTCTTTTGTCCTTTATTTCAACAGGTTGGTACATGTATGTGGGGTTCCTATTCACATAAGAAAACTACAGTAATAATCAAATACATGACATTATTGTTTCTTTAAATAATTTTCTTTTTTTTTTTGCAGGATTTCTGGTAAGGGGTTTACTATAATTAGATAACCTTTTCTTTGAATGATATACAGAGTGCCTAAATAATATTTTATGATGGAAATGAAACACAAGACCTTGATTTTAAGTAGGAACTTTTCCTCCTTTTTTCTGAGTCACATGCTTTCTTATTCTCCACAGTCTCACCACATGGTTATGAAAATACTTTCTGTCAGTTTATGATGGGCTGCTGCATAGGAGGATAAAATTTTTTTTTTTTTTTTTATGTTATTAAAGTTAGCATGAAATAAAATAAGTTTATCTGGAAACATGATTATATATACAGAGGAGGAATATTAATTTCTGATGGAAATTAAAATAATCACAATAACACGATAGACCAATATTTCAAAGCAGATATCCCAGTAGATATTTTGGTTTTACTAAGCAATATGTCTTGATCAATAGTAATATCTAGTTTCTCTGTGTTATGAATATAAATTTATATATTCTGATTTATTTGCTGAATATCTTTAATTTGTATCTTCAGTATATTTACAGTAATTTCACATGTGTTGTTCTAGGGTCTGTATATCCCATTGGAGTACACTACATGTTTTGCAAAACAGCCTTTTTTGACTTCATCATATCATTGTATCCAAAAAGTGTGACAGAACAGAGGTTTCCAAGTGAGGATCTAGACTCAGCAAGTTGTCCGTATGCAAATTAATTTTCTAAATTGAGCCACTTTATATGACCTTCAAGCTACCAAAATAAGCAACAAAAGAGAGTAAAAACCACTGTTAAAAAATATATATATAAATCAAATTAGATGACTGAAGAAATAAAGATATGAACAAACATAAATATCAGAGGAAAATTATGGTTATTCGTTAGTGTGTGCAAGGAGAAATGCTACTTTCCTTATTAGCACCTAATCTCTTCTGGAAAATGAATGAAATGGTGAATGTTATCAAACATGTCAGCTTTTCAATTTGACAGTGACAGAAGAAACTTGAATGTAAATAAACAAAAAATAAGACCACAGAATTGTATAATTTCTGAACTGTGCAAAAGTGCTTTCTGTATATGCACATCAGTCAAGAGCAGAGTGACGTCCTTGGTGTCTCTCTGCACACTTGCTTCACTTGCTTTTTAAAAGAGTGTAGAAGTGGCATACAGGGACATGGTTTAGTGGGTGTATTAGCAATGCTGAGTGAATGGTTGGACTTGATGATCTTAAAAGTCTTTTCCAACATAAATTGTTCTATGGTTCTAGTAGAAGATACCCCAGCCCATGGCAGAAGGATAGGACTAAATAATCTTTGAAGGTCCCATCCAATTCCAAAAATTCTGTGATTCTGTGAATCTGATTTTAGTTCATTGGTATTGGTTAGTTCTAATACAAATGCAAGTCACAAAATATTTACTTTTGCAAAAGGTAGCTGTGTCTCCAAACAAGTGATTCTGCATGCCAATGGAAATACAGCTGTCATTCTGTATATATCGGCAAGAATGTTTTCTATTTGCAAGCATTTTTTGATGCAAAACTGGGGGAACTGTATCTAAAAATGATCATAGTTTAATCTTGGAATTGTCATTATTATCATAATAAAGTTTTCACAATGACAATAAAGTAATTTTACAAGACTCAGCTCTGTTAGTGAAACTTCTGTACAGCTTCTGTTTTATTTCGTTTTTATGATGAATTCTGATCTCCATAATCTTCAGTACATAGAGGAGGATCCATCACATCTAATTTAAAAAATGATAGTGGTCTAGTTCAAATAGTTTTGTAGTCAAAGTAGAAGGAGCACCTATTGTATTTAGAAGCCACAATATAGAAATTGTAGAGAAAACAAAGTTTATGTCTGCTTCTGGAATAAAATACTTGGATACAAATATATTGCTGATGTAGAAGCCCGTAAAAGAATAAGAAATTAACCTATTTTCACAAAATGGTATCATAAGTCAGTTTACTTATATTGTCACAAAATCTGTTAGAGATGTGTCACTCAGGCTTATGAAATGAGTATGAGTAAAACGAGTCAAGTGAATGAGTGTGGAAATTTACTCTTAGAGTTTGCCTAAGAAGACCATAGTGTCTTTGTCTCATGGATCAACTTCAAAGGCACTCATTCAAATTCCTTGGAGAGCAGTTGTTATGACATAGATGAGGAGAGTATTGTTTAGTTATAATAAATATCAATGGCTGAAATACAGATTTAGATTCAAGACATGCTACATAATGCAGTCCAAGTCCAATATGGGCACACCATGGAGGATTTAAGGTTGGGAGGGACATCTGAAGTGATGACATGGGAAAGAAACCTTTTTAACAGCTCTCAGGGAGAGAATAATTTAATCATCTTGGTTGTTTATTATCGTTGAAATATTGGGTTTCCTATGGCTATTAAATGATCTTTTTTAAAGTCTACCTGTGTTGTTAACAATTGGATAGATGACAGAAGAGAGCTCAGTTTTTATTTAGCAGGATAAATTATTATTTTCTCTCATTCTGGAAAGCATACAATAAATGCAGGTGAGTCTCTTACCCAACCTAAAAACTGGCATTAAGAATGAGACTGAAATCTCAGAAGTTTGCAATAATTTTTCAGTATTCTGAAAAAAAAATTAAAAGTTGTCACATTCCAGACCTAAATGAACTAGAGAAAAAATGTATTATGATAGTTATAAACGTTTGCCTATGATTTTCTGTCACACTAAAGCCATATCCTTGGAGCAGAAGTATTTCTTTGGTGCATAGGTCTTGCATTTTCTTATTGTCTGTACTACTACTCAAATGCTTGCGAGCTCCTCCTATGTCTGCAGGTCCACAGAACACCTCTGTGACTCAGGTCTGAGGACAGACCTAAACATCACATTGTGCAGGTGGTCCAGAACAGAAAAGATCTACTCCTGTAGCCTCCAAATTAAACACAGCAGGTTGCCAGTCCCTGCAGAATAGAATTGGTCTGCAATAAAACTGTCCCTGATTTTCAGATTCTGACCCCACATTGAAAGTCTGACATGTAAAGGCCATTTCATCTCTGCATGGGATTAAGCCTAACATCTTTGTACTTTTCTTCTTAAGGGACAGAAATGGAGGGTTCTCAAAATGTTCAGAAATCCAGATCACATAAGGCTCTCCCAAAATATCTATTTTTTTCCAAAATACTTCTTAAGAATAACAGATGAAAATGTGCTCCATATCAAAGTTACAATCTTCCTTGAATTAAACAGTCTATACAGAAATGCAAGTTGGCTGCCATAACTGTAGCCTTGTGTCTCCAGTTTTGCTCAGATTAAATAGCAAAATGGTGGGGTTTTGTGGTTTTGTTTTAGTGGGTTTTGTTGTTGTTTGGTTTTATTTTTTGCTTTTGGGGTTGGGTTTGTTTGGGTGGGTTTTTTTTTTTGAGAGAGAGAGATTATCTAGCCTTTAAAAATTATTAGCTTCCCTTCACAAAGAATTTTGGAAGAAGGTAATGTCTCAATTTGAATTTAAATTCTTCATATGTGAAAACATAAAAAAGATTGCATTGATCTAGAGGGACAGTAAGTGCACTGTAATAGAAAATTCACATTCATTCTGAACCCAGACTTAATTTTATCAAACAAATCTTGAAGGAAAAGATATTCCACAAAGGTATCTATTACTGCTAGGATTTGAAAAACACGCTGCTTTAAACCATTTATATTCACAGTAATGTCAAGCCGTGTATGAGAATACATTAACAAAAGGCAAAGTGAGAGACTCCAATTAGACTGATTTTTAAAATGAATATAAATATTACATGGAGGTTTTTTGTGAACAAATAGCAGAAATCACAGTTATAAACCAATAGTGGTTTGCCAGGACATTGGGGCAGTCTGTCCTGCAGCACCAGCAAACATTTGCGCACCGATAAGGAGGGCTATATGGCAATTTCCCTTCCTACTCATTGAACCAGAGTGCCCTGTTCGTCCTTGGAGGATCGTTACAGATGTTTGTAATTTAGAAGAACATTCCTAAACCCATTAATCCAAGGTCGGCTTCTAAAGCATGATCTGATCAATGGCATTAAGTGGTTGTTTTCTTTGTTTCAATCTCCAATTAAAAAAAAAAAAAAGAAAAAAGAAAAGAAAGAAAAGGAAAAGGAAAGAAAGAAAAAAAGAAAAACACAAAATGGTCAGTACATTTCAAAGCCAATTTATTTTTCATGTCTCACATAAGGTCTTTTCTATTTTGGCATATCAGTGTCTTTTTTAATATAATTTTTATCTAGCATGTGTTATGTATGGGTATCTTAAAACATGATGTAGCTATTCTACATAAAAGGTGTTGGTCAGGATTTGAAAGCCTGTAAAATCTCATTGAGTGACTGCTAATAATATAAGTAATATTCATGTTATTTTGTATGTTAACTGAAGTGTTAGCTAGACTGAACTCAGTCTTCCACACCAAAGATTGAGATCCTACTGTTAGGTGCGTACTTCTGCTGAAGTAGGGAGTATCCCTTGTATCAATATGCATACTTAGCAGTTAACATCATTGTTGACAAAATCCTCCTAAGAACTGTAATTTTGGTTTCTGAGACATCATAAAAATTGAACTGATATTAATAGAAATGTGGGTTTTAAAGCTCATCATCTCACATTCTTTAATATATTACCTATAATATCTGAAGTCACAATACAATGTTTCTTACAACACATTCTTTCTAACATTTACACAAAACCCTATGAGAAAAAGCTTATTTTGTGGCATATCACAGTTGTGGGGTGTTTTTGGTTTTGTTTTTTGTGGGGTTTTGGTTTTTTTTTTTTGGTGCAGATTTATATTTTTTGCCTTGAAAAAAAAAGAACAATTAAAGCAGCCATTGGTTTATTCTGCATGCTCTAATATGGCTGCCTTTTTCTTCAAGGAAATTTGTGAGTAGGATCAAAGGGTGTTTGCTATTCAGAGAAGAATATTTGAATAGAACTGCCAGATTTTAATAACAATTTTAAAGCCTTTCTTTACTACATTTTGAGATTTATGTGTCAAGGTTACCACTCCCATAAACTAAGCACATCATCTTCTTGTTTCATAAATGTAATATTACAACATAATATAAAGCATACAGAAGTTTAGCAAAATTCAAACATTGGTTTAAGGCAAGAGGGTTTTATACATACAGGAAAGCTTTTTCTAAAAGTTGCTACTAGATAAGTAAAAACCTGTTATTTATTCATCCTGTGGAAAATCTGCAGTACACTTTCACATAAAAACATCCCTGAACAGACTCCTCTGTGGTTGCTGCACAACCCTCCAACACAGCACAGGGGTCACTTCTTGGAGCAAAATCTCCTTCTGTTCTCTACCTGCAAGATGGAAGCCTTTCATTGCAAATTTAAACCTTCGATTACATTTCAGTAGCAGCCTGCCTCTTAATGGTTATAAATTTATGAGCTCCTGTTAATTTTTAAACAGGGAAACAGCAAGAGTAGCAGTACATATTGTTTCAAATTCATGTTTTAACATCAGTTGCTTCATAAAAGTAGATCAGAAAGGTTATGGAGCCAATACTTGCATAGTCAGCATTCATTAAATGAGTGGCCTTGGCTTCTCTGAAGCTTGCATATGTCACAAGGCTTTGCTGAACACTGGGGAGAAGGAAAAAGAAATCAGGGACTTTTTGTCCAGCTTGCACTGAAATAAAAACTGCCTCCTCAGCAGTCCATGAATGAGTGGCTTTCCCTGAAGCTTCTTAGTTTGACACAGGCATTAGACCATGCAGCTTGATTGAACTCAGGTGAAGAAAATAAATAACAGGAAGTTTAGTAATGCTGCAGAGCAAAGTTGCTGCCTTGTTGCTCCAGGAACATTAGTAAGTGGAAACATGTCACCGAGAATTAATAGTATTTACTATTTCCCTGTGTGTTTGAGAGAGATGGAATTAGGTCATTATCTTGAAGCGGGGCTCAATCTCTGTATTTCCTGGAACACCCTTGTCTGAACTCATGGGAATTTCGTCTTGCCAAACTTGCCTTGATGAATGCACATCCTGGTTATCAACCTCACCTTTTAACTGCAGTTCCAGGAGTATACTCTGTGTTGAGCTAGCTATACATGGATTTCTAAGTCTACTACTTAAAGAAGAGATTCAACTGCAGCTCGAGATCTGAATGCTGAATTCTGGACCCAGGCCTGTTGTTATTTTTCTACAGGAAGAAGAACTCCTGTAATTAATTTCTGTAGCTTGAAGCAAATGACACCTATCCAAGAGATGAAAAAAATAATTACACAGGTTGGTACTTGCACAGTTGTGTGACATTTCACCTAGGCTGTGATTTTTTATTCTATATAGTTATCTTACTGACACCATTTTGCTAGAATTCACTATTTTATTAATACATATATCTGTGTAGCTTGAATGTTCTGTCAAAAAAGGTGGTCAACTGTGCTGGGTTCCGTATAAACAGACAAAAAAAAATCTGCTGTTTCAAAATAAACCTGTTTTCTTGTTCAGCAAGTATTTTATTACATTATCATCAAACTATCTACAGTACTTTTTTTCCCATTGAAGGGAACTGTGAAACAGACATTTGCCTGGACTGCTGCAGATGCTCAATCACACTGGCCTTATCAGGTATACCTGTAATATTCTGACTAAGGGCAATATATTTAAAGCTTTTGTTATTAATTCTGCAGAATTTTCTATGGCAGATTGAACTACAATACATTTTGATTTTCTTACGAAGTTAGGAGCACCTCAGGTACATAAAAGCAGGCAGTCCATGAGTGACTGACACTGAGACTATCTGCTCCTGAAAAGGTGACATGGGTCAATCAGCCAGTATCTGTAATCAGAAAACTATATATTTTTATATCTGAATTATCATGATTCAAATATTTGGTCAGAAAATAAAACTTCAATATAAAAGTTTTCGATGTAGGGCACTAAACTTCAGAGTCTAAAAACTAACATAGTTTTATATGGTGGAATTATACAAAAATAACATATAGATATGTCTCATGGTATCTCATAGTTATCATACAAATATATGTCAAATATGTGTATGAGCACAGAAATATTAATCTAGATGCTCAACTTCTGGTAGGTAGGTAGGCTTAAAAATTTGGCCAAAGATTTTCTCAACAAGGGGATAATTAAACTGTGTTAAGTGGTTTCACCTTGCACAGCTTTAAATTATGTCCTTCATCACATTTCCAGAGTTTATGATTAATTGACCTCTCAAACCATTAAGCTATTCTGCCTAGTATTGTTAGTGTGATTGTAAATCAGCTCAATATTTTTCCTAATATTTTCAATTGGTCTTATAGGTAATGTGATTGGAAGAACAGTGCTCTTCTTTTTAGGATCAAAATTCACTTCTTAAAGAACAGTTCCAACAGTTTTGTGTTAAGCAAATGTATAAGCTGCATTATGTAAAATAATTTCCTTTAGCAACCTGGTAAATAAATCTTCATAAACGTACCTTTTGATTAAGGTAGAGATATTACCCAGAGTTCAGCCATATGGCTCATGCCAAGGGAGCTCACCTTGCTTTCTTCATGAACAGTTGAAAGTGTGACTGCCCAACTGGAGCGTGAACAGACACATGAACCAGAAGGCAAGCCTGAAGTGTCCATAAAGCTGTTTATCAAATACAGTGCTTTTACAGTTCAGCTTAATTTCTTCAGGAAGAAGTTCTTTTGTATATCTACCACCTATGCTGCCTTTTTTTTTTTTTTTTTTTTTGTGTATCTGCCTATTTAACAGAAGTTCAGCTATCTAGCAGACAAACTACCAGGAGCTTGTGGGCACTTGGGACACATCCAAATCCCTGTTTTGATTCAGCATGCAACAAATTGACAGAAAGGCAACAGCACTGCAACATACATGTCTTTTTACTGGATGTTAACTTGATTTTTCACATTGCCATTGCTCCTGGACCTCACCATGTGCATTTTCCTGATAAGCTTTCTCCCTCCTTTCACAAGTCCATGCTGTTGACCTTGCAGTCATTTGGAATAGAAAGACTGGTGCTGGCTGCAGCACATTAATATGAGCTCTGATCATGTTGGTTTTGATTAAGGTGCTGAGGTTAGAGAAATGTAATTTGTAACCCACAAGGTACCATAGTATGAACAGTGACAGCAATTAATCCTTTACCTACTGATGGCAATGATAAAATACCTGCTGCTGATTCTAATAACTTAATTCATGTTCTAGAAAGTAAAATTTACCTGTCCCATGAAAGAAAAAATTACACTTTCCATCTGTCTGAAAGTTCTTAGTCTTAGAATTCAGTGGTTGTTCTTAGAAAGCCAATCTATTGTTTCAAATAGTATTTCTGAGATACTTATTTTCCATAACAATGCAAAATTTAGATCCTTATAAAGAATTTTTAAAAAGTAGGATAGAAGATTTTTTTTAAAAACTAATTAAAAAGGAGAAAGAAAAATGCAGAGTGGCTAAAGGGGAAAAAAAAGGTTAACTTTGAAACCATTTCACATGTGATCAAACAAAATCTTTAAAAATCTAATGATCAAGACTTTAATCCTAATAAAGCATGTGGTTTCTCTCCCAAGAGAGACAGATGTCAATCACCTTCTCCAATGAGACAGTTTATGATAGTATTTATGTTTTATATTCATACATAATATAGTGTACATTTTCATCCAAACCTTTAGAGTATCATAGCAATATTTGAAAAAAAAAAAAACAGGCAATTATTACATATTCCTTAAGATGTCCTGAGAGAAACAATATATTAGGCTTCTCTCAGTATGAACTTTCATATAAAATTGCTCTCCATTTCCTTCCTTCCTCTTTTTATAAATGAAAATTACTATAAAAAAATTCTGTTTCTTTACCACACTAAAGCACCTCATCATAAGCGTTCTGTGTGAGTTTAAGCTAAGGTAACAAAGGTAACATGAACAAACACAGCTGGGTTGTGGGAAACATCAGGTATTTACGGAACTTTAAGGACATTTTGAAGGTATAATATAGATGAGACTTTGGAAACTTTTTATATATTTATTAATATTTCTGGAATTTAGTCAATTAGGTTTACAGCAGTGGCTTCTGAAATAATTGCAGCAGCTGGCACTGAAACCAGCAAAAGAAATGGAAGCTGAGTGAATAATTCACAGCATTTAAAGCAATATTTTAGATGCCACAGACCATAATTTTTATTTCATCCAAGTATCACTGGGTACAGCAAAGAGAATGAGACAACAGCGTGAAAAAGGTGTACTGATATTTTGAACTACTCTATGGGTAGACTAATAGCTTTAAATCTTTATGATGATTTTATGTTGTAGTTTGCATGTATTGTAGCATAAAGGATATTAACTTGGGCTAACTTCTGCTTGAATGATAGGGCTCAGAGGGTATCAGTTAAGGTGCTACAGTCTGCCTGGAAACCAAAGTAAGAAGTGAAATACCTGTGGGACATCTTCATCGATGACCTGGAAGAGGTGACAGAACCAACTATTCCATTTTGTCTACAGGTGACATCAAACCTGAGAGCCAGTGAACGTCCCGGAGAGCAGAGCTGCCACCCAGAGAGGCCAAGAAGGGTTAGAGAAAAGAACCAGCAGTAGCCAAAATCATCAGGGAAAGATGAAAAGCCCTGCCATGAGCAGGAAGGACCCCTTCAAGGGGACAGGTATTTGATTTTGGAACCCTAAGTTCAGGAGACACTTGAATAAACTGGGATAAGGTCAAGGGAGACTAGAATGCTGATCAGCACCAGAGTCCCTGCCCTGCAAGGAAAGGCCATGGGAACACAACTGGTTGCTCCATGGGAGGGGAAAGCTTCAGGGACATAACAGCAGCCCCCAGTGACTGAAGGGGGGGGTGAGAGGAGGTGGAGTTAGGCAGTGTGACATTAAATAATGAGAGGTGTGATGTGGATGTGGGCAGAGGCTTTCTCCCTGTGAGGATGCTGTGCTGGGAGGTAGGTAACACAGAGAAGCTGTGCAGCCTCCAGCCTTGGAGGTTTTCAAGGTGAGACTGAAAAATGTCCTGAGCATCCCCATCTGATCTCCAAGCTCATTCTGATTTGAGGCAGTGTTTGAACAGGAGGCCTCCTGAATTCCCTTCCAACATGAATTCTGTAATTCTCTAATTCTGTTCTGTGGTTCTATAAGGAAGGTGCTTCCACATAAACCAAATAATATTACAGTATCTTGTGGCTTTTTTGAAGGTTTCTTTGCTTTTAAGGAGAGAGATGTGATAGTAAGATACATTATATGGACGATGATTAGAGGCTGTTGGATAGTCTTTGTTCCATTTAAGAAGGGGTGTGAGGGTGGTAGGTGTGCAGGTGACCTTTTTATTTTCTGACTAGCTTGTTTTTTGCACACTGTACTTTTCTATGTTAAAAAATTATGTCTTTACTATTTGTAGGTTACAAAGTCACCAGTAACCCTTGTAAATAGATAATACATCTCCAGCTAAACAACATTGTTATCCATCTGCTACACTGCCTATAACTTTAAATAACTTAGTATTAGAGCTAAATATACTTACTTTATGGCCTTGAATTAATAGGCTAGGTTCAGATAGTCCCCATCGCATGAGCAGGCATTGACGTACGGTTGACATCAGTGCCAAAAGTGATAAATTCAGCACTGAAATTGCGGAGTTAGAACCTTTGACTGGCTGATGCTGCAAATTCTTCTGTCCCAAAAGCATCATATCCCAGTTTAGTATTACAAAGTCATTACACAGACTGATGAATTAAAACCATTTTGAATCTCTTTCTTGATGTTTTACAATTAAGTCGAGCCAAGCCAGATTCCTATCAAGAATATAAGCAAAAATTAAACTTTAACAAATAAGAAGGTATGCACATATTTGATTATTGTCCTTATAGAAAGAAAATTACGTAGGACAAAACCTATACCAGTTCTGTTGCTACTCATGCCTGCTTTCCACATACACCCCACTCCCACCCCCACCCCATCCTTTATTAACTCTAAGGTCTTAGAAAAGGCTTGATTAACAGTAGGGTTTTTTTTTTTTTTTCCTTAAGTTTCTACTGCTGCTTCTCTTCTTCAATAATATATTGCCTTGTCATTAATGATAATGTATATCTATTATGGTGATTGAAGTTAGCCAGTTTTATTTTCCTTTTATGTCCTATGAAAGGTACACACAGAATCAGATTCCACACTGGAAAATACTGTGTGAAAATGATAAAATCTGGATTAGCTCTCCTTCAATAGACAGTTTATAGTATTAGATCTTGCTGGTTAGATCATCTTACAAATATCACCCCGAATGAATATAGGTAAGCAGAAGGCAAATACAAGTGTACAGATGGGACTGGTTTTTGCATGATAGCACATTTGACATAAACTGAAAAAGACTTCAGATGTTAAAAAAATTGTGACCTTTTTGCAGTCTGACAGAACTCAGACTCAATGAATACATATCATAGTAATGAATAAATACAGTCCAGTAAGAATATTTTCTGTTCATTTGCAAATTTTGTCAGGAATCCAATACATTCACTTTGACTGATTAACCTAGAAACAAGAACTATAAATGCAAACATCAGTCTTCTTATCTCCTTCAAAGAAAGGGCATGCACGGCTGACTGTGACAGCTTGTGCAACAGTACCCAAAGTGAACCAAGTTATTTTAGAGATAAGTCATCTTAAAAAACATTAGGTCTTGAGTACACCTCAAAAATCATGCACTGGATTCTGTGAAGGACTTTTACTGGCAGTCAGCTACCCATTTTATTGCTCATTGCATTGTCACTATAGCCTTGGTAACACCTTTTACAGTGTCCTGCCTTTTATTTATGTACTTTAAGTACTGGGGTTAAAAATGTTTGAAAAGCCAGTTTTGTTCAGTGCAAACTCTGTGCATTGTCAAAGTGAAAAATCCTTGGAAATGTTTCAGCAGTCTGAAGGCAGATTTATGGTTACAAGTGTTTACTTGTATATCAGAGTGAGTAAGTAATGCTGTACAAGAACAACTCAATGAAAAATAATTAAGAAAATAATTTAGGTAGGTATGTATACCTTTATTCCATACTATGAATAACAGAACAATGCACACAGCTATCATAAGTGTGTTTCATGTATTTGGAGAACAATAATTTGAATTCAAGTACATAATCTTTATGGAAATTTGCTGCAGATATTGTCACTTTCATTGTCTTTCACCGATGGCTTATTAAGAAAAAATACTTCCCACATGCAGTAATAAATAATTCAAATATCTTAAAATGCCTTGAAAGCAATAATCACTAACTATACTTCCCGATTAAGACTCTAGTAATGGTTATTCTTTCCTTAGTTATTATCATATAGATTTTATTAGAGCTTCTGAAAAAAGCCTAATTCCTATAGCCCTGGAAAAAGAAAAATGTGTTAATAGAAGGCTACAACAAGTGATGCTACAATGATTTCACGCATTATTCATAAATTACTTTGCACACAATCCAGGAAATTACTTACGTATGTTTTGTACCAGTTTTATCTACTTACCATAACCTGAGACAATTATTTTTCATTTTTATTAAGCAGGTGTAGGTTTTTTAGTTGTTTGTACTTACTTTCACAACTAGACTAGTAGATTACATATTAGAAATATTGTGATTGTTTATATGTATGAGTTACATGTTCGAATCCATATGAAAATCTTCTAGACGAACAAATACAATTTTTAGAAATATTCCAAAAACTGGATGGATTCCTACGTTTGTGCACTCTCATTTTAGGTATCCTACTGTCAACTCTCAAAAGCTTTTTGTACTGGTCCTCCTCTTCCATGAGCTGATACTACACTAAAATAAGGAATCTACTCACTGTGACATCTACAGCCTTGCTCCCGCTTCATGTTCTTAGTTCTTAACTAATTTTTCCAGGCCAGCATAATAGAATCATAAAATTGTTTAAGTTGGAAAAGACTATTAAGATAATCAAGTCCAACCATTAATCCAACACCACCAAGTCCACCACTAAACCATCTCCCTAAGCACCACATCTACACATCTTCTGAATGCCTCCAGGGATGGTTAATCAACCACCTCTTTGAGCAGCCTATTCCAGTGCCTGACGGCCCTTTGTGTGAAGATGTTTCTCCTAGTATCCAATCTAAAACTCCCCTGGTGCAACTTGAGGCCGTTTCATCTCATCCTATCAATTTTTAGCTGGGAGAAGAGACCAACCCCCACATCTCTGCAACCTCCTTTCAGGTAGCTGTAGGGAGTGATAGGGTGTCCCCTGAGCCTCCTCTTCTCCAGGCTGAACACCCCCAGCTCCCACAGCTGCTCCTCACAGGACTTGTGCTCCAGATCATTCCTCTGCTCCATTGCCCTTCTCTGGACATGCTCCCCCACCTCAGTGTCTTGTAGTGAGGGGCCCAAAACTGAATGAAGGACTTGAGGTGTCACCTAACCAGTACCCAGTACAGGGGGACAATAGAACTTAAAACATAAAATTCATGTTAATTGTTCTTGAGCTTGAGATTGTCTATGAAACTTCTGTCTGATTATTAGGAACATGAGTATCTTGGATGAAATGCAGCCAATGAAAACAGCATGAAATGTTCATATTTTCATGTATCAGACATTTCAAAAAAGCTGAAGGTGGGAATTGGACTTATCCTATCACTTCTACTTCTAGGAGTCTGTTCCATTCTTTCCACTTCCCATGTATTTCCTCATACTACATATGATAAAGTGAATTTGTCCTGGTCATAGCAATGTTAGATTTCAGCAAGATTAATATTCCTTCTATTTTTGCTTTATGTTATGTTCTATGAAGTGTTTGAGAAAAAGTCAGAAAGGTTTCCCTATGGGAGGATATGAACTGGGAAGTTTGTCTGCTGCATTTGAATTCCCATATACGACAGCAATTACAAGAGCCATTGTCACACTACATCATCTAAAGAAGACCTCAATATAATTTTGGCAGTCAGTCACAGAACTGAAACATACTGTTTCTCTGCATGAGACTTGCACAAAGCTCTTCAGGGAAATTGTTAAATCCCATCATGAAGGGCAAATGCTGGGGAGTGCTAATTAGAGCTAAGGTGTTTTGTCAGACATTGACGTTGTTCTATTGTGTATTAAAATGTAAAATATCTCAGAGATTTAATTGCTAACAACAATCTTATAAGACTATAAACAGACAGATGACACGCTTTGAATATCAGCAATAAAAGACCCCAAAATGCAAGATGGTAGCCTACTAGACCTGTTTTAATGCTAGTTCTGATGCAATAATCATGGTAATTTTCTTTCACTTAAAATATATATATGCAAATATATATGTTATATATATATTAGACACAACTTTATATACAGTTACAGGTGACACTAGCCTGTTCATCAAATAGAAAATACATTATTTGGGTAATTTTACAATCATGCTCCTGAATGTTTTTCAATATCTATCGAATTTTTCATGGACATTCTAAGTTCTGTGGCTTGTTAGTTTTCCTATCTGACCTTCTTCTTTCTCTTCACCCCCTGTTCTCCCAGAGTCTATCCTTTTAGAATCTAAACACTTTCAGTAGAAGAAAACACAGCCTCATGCATAATTTTGTGGTTTGGCGCTTTTTTTTTTCTTTTTTGTCCCCTAGCAGGAGGTCAATCTCTTACATGAGTTTCTCAAGGGTAACCCAATTGCAAGGTAAAGAGAAATAGAACAACAACATTAAACTTGCATAGACAGCCTCAGATCTCCTTTTCTCAGGATGACTCTGCAGCTTTCAGGACGAGGAGCAGTATGTGAATACTATTAAAAACCTGCTGCATGTCCATATGGTGCTCAGAAAGGAGCAAGGACCAATATCCAGGGGCTAGATTAGTATAGCAACACTGATCATTTACTTAGTAATTATGGCTGATCTTACTCCTCAGTGTGACAAAGGGCAAATAAAATCTAGTATTTCACAAACTTTGCTACTCTTTACTGGAAGATATGTCTGTGGATCATAATATGGTTAGTAACTACTGTCAGCTGTGATAAAGGTTAATTTGAAGTAGATCTTTAATTGCTAGAAGGTGCCCTGAATAAACCTATTTACCTAGGAGATTAGCTTTTAGTCAGTTTTCAGTCAGACTTGAGGTCCCTTCAAACTAATGATCTCGAGATGAACTGCCTAGTATCTGTCCCATGAGTAATTCAGATTCTCTGGAGCATAGGTTTTGAATACAGATACACACTAAATATTTGACTGTATAGATTTCTACATAAAGCAAAGAAATAATTCTTTTTAACAAAGCATAAAGCCTTTTAATATAAGAACAGATAAACCCATTCTGTTTGCATTAATCTTGTGAGTTCACACATTTAGATCATATCACTTAATAGAGACCAGTGGTCTGTGCTCTAAAAGACAATGACTCACACAATTAAGAAAATGGAAAATGTCTAGAACAAAAAGATTAAAAATAAATAAATAAAAAGACTGCAGCATCTTTTCAGGACATAAAGCTGAACAAAGATATCCAACTACAATTAAAAAAAAAAATAAACCAAAGAGAAATGAAAATTGTAACGTTTTGCGGGGAAATATTTCTGCTATTGGTAATTATGATGAGCATCAAAGAGAAGCAGACTGTCAGTAATATGACTGCAGGGAAAATTCACTATTGACAAATGAAAGAGAACACATAATATCAGAACATGAACTTCTTCAATATACATATGATTTCTACTGTGATATTATCATAGAAGCAAGCAGTTTCATTGGCAGAAATTACAGAAAAGTTCACATACTATCATAAGGTCATACAGAGAAAGACTGAGGATCTCACTTGTAAAGATACTTAGATTGATATCTGAGGAAAAGAGCATTGTCTATGGAAAAATGAGTTTCAGGTTTTTCCTATTTCTACATTATTGTCTTCACATGGCAAGATTTTGGTAGCAGAGGGGTAGGAAGTTTGGGAACTACAGGGATGGATCTCTGTGAGAGCTGACCAGAGGCTGCCCCACGTCACATAAAGCCAAGAGGAACCTGATGCTCAAAGCTGAGTCAATAAGCAATTATGGTGGCAACTCTGCGAAAACATTTTTAAGGAAGGACGAAAAATGCTGCACAACACCTACAAGAGAATAAATGAGAAAAATGGGAGAGACACAGCTCTGCAGACCCCCAGGTCAGTAAGAGGACGGGGGGTGAGGTGCTCCAGATGCTGGGGCAGAGATTCCCTGGCAACCCGTGGTGCAGACCATGGTGAGGCCAGCTGTGCCCTGCAACCATGGAGGGTCACAGGGGAATGGAGTCACACCTGCAGCCCAGGGAGGACCCCACACTGGAGCAGGCGGATGCCTGAAGGAGGCTGTGACCCCATGGGCAGCCCATGTTGGAGCAGCTCCTGGCAGGAGCTGTGGCCCCACTGGAGAGAGCAGCCCAGTCTGGAGCAGGTTGGCTGGCAGGATTTGTGACCCTGCGGGGATCCATGCTGGAGCATTCTGTGAAGAACTGCAGCTCCTGGGAAGGATCCAGGTTAGAATAGTTGGTGGAAGACTGTCTCCTGTGGGAGTGGGCTCACACTGGAACAGGAGGAAGAAGTAGTGGCAGAAAAAATACATTACACACTGACCACAACCCCCATGTTTTGACTGTTGTGGTACTTGGTGAGTGATCATCTTGTCCTTATCTTGGCCCAGGAACTTTTTATTCTTACTTTTTTCCTCTGTCTTGCTGAGGATAAGTAGTGAGAGAGCAAATGGGTGGACACTTGGCATCCAAGGTTAATTCAGCATATATGGACCAAACAAATGTTAATTGAATTTAACTCTCCTGGTAATAAGCCTGTTTGGGGTTGTGGGTGTTTCTGGTTTTTTTTTTCAATTTGTTCCACTGAAACTCTTTTGTCTGAAAATGCTTTAGAAAGTCTGCAAATTAGCAGCTCTGATCATATTTTCACATGAAATGATTAATTAGAATCATATTTGATATCAATTATTTGTTAGTAAGTCAATTACATTTGTTATATTTAGATATTGTTGTAATATATCTTGGTTAATTATGTAGATGATAAAATTCAGTGAAAGACGTATTTGACACTGAAAGAAGAAAATGAACCACCAGGAAGAAAGGGAAGTGTCATTTCTTATTGATGTGTGCTGGTTTGACTAAACAGTGACATGGTGCAAGAACATTTTAAAAAAAAAACAGTATAGAAGATTACACCTACATTGCTTTTTGTATATCCTGGAAACAAAACAACATTCGCTCTGATTATGGAGAATGACTGGTGAATACATAATATGTAACTGGTGAATACATAATTACTGGTAATACGTAATACTGGTGAGTCGTAGATCTAGGGACGTAAGATGGAATCTATGATTCCTCTTCCATTTACACCAACATTAAAATCTCATGGGTCTCTGTAGGATCAAAATTGCAGCAACATGAAAATCTGTAGGATTAGAGATCTGAACAGACATGTAAGAGTATGTTCCCAGAAGTATTCTTTGTTGTAGACACTGTAAGAGAAACTCACAGTGTAAATGGGTTCTCTGACAGATTCTCCAGTGTAGGATCTATGAGTGGTGTGCACAGAGACTGAACGCCTGATTGCAGCTTTGTCAGGAGAGGAGTGAGTCCACTGGATAAAGAAGAGAACTTTCTGATTTAGCCTTCAGATAAATAGGTAGGTGTTAGGAGTTGATTTTTATTGCTTTATTTGTGTCCTTTAAAAGCATCTGTGACAATCTTCTACGTTTTGGATGTTTTGGATATATTATCCTGTTTGCATTTTCCCTCACACAAGACTCAGTATGATTGAAGATAATTGCAAAGCAGTAGCAAAACTATACAGAGATGCCTGTCAAGTGCAGTAGCTTACCAGCACATCCTCTCCTTAAAACACAGACCAAGTGTAGAGTTAAGACAAGGAATATCAGGAGAGACAGAAACATCTACCTGTCACCAGTTGTGATCACGAAGGCGTTTCTACTCTGCAGAAAGATATTGGCATGCACAGTTAAGCCCAGAGGGTGGTGGGGAGAATGATCTGCCTTAGAGCAAATCTGAAGATTGAAAGCTACTGCCAGAGAGCTGAAATGTGACTGAGGAAAAAAATCTGAGTTTGAAGGTAATTGCTTCCTGTTCCCATGTAAGCTTGGCATTGTAATCATGAGATTAACAGGCTCTCAAATCCATGCTACTGTTAGACTGCAGTGTTGTACCAGTGACATTGAACCTATGCACTTTTATATGAAAAGCCATATCTGAGAGAGAAATATTTTCCCCAACTTCCCAGATCATTTGTGAGGGCAGCATGTTTATTAGGAATACATTAACTTGAAGTCTGATCTCTCGACACAGGTAGCATAATTATAACACAACATCATAAAAAGTCTCCAAGTTTAGAGGCATGATGTACCTGAATCATTCTGAGGGTCATAATAACTAAGTGACCTAGGCTGAGTAGGCAGCAGAGACTTTTTTTTTTTTTTTCCCCCCCCCCCTCTGCTAAAGCTCTTTTTCTTCAGGATATGATAGAAATTGAGAGAAATAATTACATGAAATAAAATTTCCTTGAGCTTTGCTGCAATTTTTTTTAATATAAAATATGCTTAAATTAGTTGGTATGTATAGTAAAGATATTCAAACTTACATTCTTACAAATCTTTATCATATATCCACAAAGTGACCTGAGTGTTGCTTTCAGCGTGTTGGATCCTGAGATAGATGAAGCTGTGCTGAAGTCTGGAATCTGTGTATCTCAGCTCTTCATTTATTAATGTAGAGAATAGGAGTGCAACCCTATCTTGCACTGAAGTAGTATAGGATGGATATATTAAAGAGAAAAAAGAATAATAGAAGTCATTCATGTGTGAGATATGATGGAGCATAGCTCAGCCATACCATTGTTTTGCTTCTCTCTCAGGAAGACAGCCAGTAGAGAAACAAATCTGGACCAGATCAGCATTACACAACAGTTTCTTCACCTACCAGGGGAATGCTCTACCAGGCATATGCTGCCAATTTACTGGGTTTTTTATAGTGGATGAATGATATGAAGGATAAAAGAAATAAATTCACCTGAGAATCTGGCCCTGGAGTATTTCAGGGTTATATTCTATGATGGGGATTTTCATTACTCAATTGACTTCACAAAGCAAATAGAAGATATATGAAGAAAAAAGGAAGAAGTACAATCCCCAAGACCCCACTGTGTCTCTTAGGTTTGGTGAGATATTCTTCACTTTGTCTTTTTAATGTTTTTTTCATCTGTCCGTAGAAGCCATAAGTGTATATTAGGGGCTCTGATATGCAACCTAAGTGCAAGTAAAGGATCCAGTCTGTACGTGTCTGGAAGGAAATATTACAGGTTTTTTGCTCGACAATTCAATTTTTACTGCAGGTGTTTCAGCAAGAGAGATCATTTGCTCTTACACAGGCAAAATGCCATATGAAGCAAATCAAGAGGGATCTTCCTTGTATAAAGCCCTCTGTTTCATTACACTTTGGAAAGCAAAATCTGTTTTCAGCTTTTATTTTCTCTCCTGCAACATAGTACTTACAGAGGAGAGAAGAAACTCTTCAGATAAGGAGCTATGAAAGAAAAATAAAAAGCAAAACGACACTAACTTTTGCACAGGAATACAAGGACCAGAAGAGCACGAGAACAAACATTGCTGCCTCAGCTTTTTATCCCCGCCATCAACTCATTAATGATTTTAATCACCCATAATCACTGGGTAGTTAGTGCACTCTATTCATGTATCACTTTCATATAAACTCATAAAGGAGTTTAATAATTGAAAGAAAAAAAAAGAAGAGCAGTTTTCAGAAAAAGTAAAAGTTAACTTGTCCAGCGTAGTACAGGTTTGGTTTATTAAGACGTATTTAAAGATATGTTGTGGGATAGCAGGAATAAAAAAGTAGGTTTTCTGGAAAAGGTGGTGAAAAAATCTGGAGGGAAATTTACAGTTGAATTGTGTGAGGAATGGCCCCATGATCATGCCAACAGCATAAGCTCTGCTGATTCTTTCCACCATCAGTTACATGTATCCACAGGGCAGAATTTAAATTTCTTCCCAGCTTAAAATGGAGAATGATAACAAAATACATGGTTTGTATTTTAATACAGCAATAATACAGCATTTTTTTATGCAGTAAGGAAAACAACATTGCAGTCAAATCATGGTACTTAGGGAATCACAGATTTTCTAAAGATTTTTCTATTAATTGGAAGAAAATGTAAGATACATTGGGTATTGGTAGCAAGGAATTGCTTGTCGTTAATATAAGCTGTATGAAAAGAAAAAGACAACAGTTAATGAAAGAATATTGAAAGTGAAAACAGATAGTAGAAAATAATTTGTATCTTCTAAAAATGGAAGTCTATCAGAGTTACTTAAGAAATCTGGGTTCAGGTTATGAAATTAATATTTTCAGAAAAAAGGCTAAATAGTGTTGTTTCTTTCTGTTAAGCTTTTTTTAAAACCAACTTAAACAACACATCTTTTTTGCCTGAACAAAATAGCCAAAACTCGCTGTGCCTCTTAGGACATTTTGACCACATCCATCAGTTACTTAAGTATGAAAATATTACTACAAACTGGAATCTATTTTGCTGAATCAGTGACTATTTCATTTCTTCTAGGGGCATCACCCCTTTTCCAAACAGAGAGTACGTGTGTTTGCTTTCCCTTATTCATACCAGCAACACCTTTCAAATCCTCAGAAACTGGTGCTTTATGTTGTTCTGGTACTCAGCGTGTCTCTAATACCACTTAGTAGTTTATGTCTGTGGCCAGGAAATCTCCTTTATCACAAAAATCAGGGGCAACACTGACCACCGGCCTACAGCAGAGTGTTTCCAGCCACTGTAGTTTGAAAAGACACATGCAAATAAATGTAACTGATATTTTTTCCCCTGAACAGACTTTCCTTTAAAGAGTGCTATGTTCTTATCTGGCAATAATCTCTCAGGGTTTGTTTGCAATATGACTGGCTAGTTTGCACTAAAAGAGTAATGAAAATTGTTATACATATCACACAGTATGAAAGCCAGAATCTTTCAGTCTGGATCAGAGGAAAGGTTCTCCTGGGAGCTTCGGCTTGTTGCCTAATGCAGGAGCTCCTTCTATTGGCAGACAAAACTGAGAAGATTTACAAATCAGGCTAGGAGAAAAATTACCTCATAAAAGGGAATTAAAGCCAATATTGGATGTTATTGATGAGCATTCACTAAACTCTCATCAAACACAAGCATATACAACCTACTGTTAAGAACATAGAGTAAAGAATGCACTAAACTGAACTAAATCTTTGTAACAAAAGGAAGTAGCAAAGCTTGGACCTCACTGTTAAACCATTTATTTTAAATGAATGGTTCTCACATCTCTGTTACTTTCTCATCAAATTTTGTTCTTAGGCCTTAGAACTGCAAACCTACAGGTAAATTTGATAGGAAAATAAAATGATCTATTACAGGAGATAATAGTTTTTTATTAATAATATTTTGTTCATCTACACATCTTTTGAACTGATACATAAATATTTTGCAATTAAAGTAAGAAAATGAGCTCTGCCTGTTTTCTATGTCATCGTTATTGAAATAATTTATTTTCTCAGGCTACTAAAATTCCTAGGGTAATCCTAAAGTCATTGCTGCTACTTATTTTAGGGTCTAAGTGTTTACCAATTTTAAGATAGGTTTTAAAGCATATTAAATGGTTAATATATTTTCAATTGATGCCGTAAAAGTAAGGTTAGTTAGGAGTGAGCATGGAAGAATAGATTTAAAACACAGACTGTCTTGAAGCCTGAAATGGAAAGCTAGGGTTTTCTTCAAATTTACAGTAAAAGTTATTATCCTGATATTTTAACAGATTTTTACAGTAAATAAAATCTGCTTACTGTTCCCAGAAGTCTGGGAAGTTTAAAAAAAAAAATCTAAATTTCAATGTACAAATGGCAAAGAACAACCATGATAATTTTAGAGGCAAATTTTGAGAACAGACAATACTGCAATACAATTGAGACATACGAAAACAGAACCTGAAGCAAGCTGGAGATATAGATCAATGTCTTGTGAGAGACAAGTGATTCTATTCCCAAGAATAATCATAAAAAGAAGGATGTAGAATAAGCAAGAAATGTTGGGGTGTAGAAATTCATGAAGTCAGCAAAGGAATAACTTCATCAAGCTTTTCAGAGTCTTAGAGACCACTATCAAATTTCTACCTAATGTTATACCTTGAACTTTTTTCCCCAAAATAGAAAAGAGACTCAAACCTGTAAGAATGTTAACCAGCCTTTGTTCCACTCATTACCAGTGCTTAAAAAAAAAAAAAAAAAATTAGATCTACATGCAGTTTACTTGTTATGTCACTGTTTATGTCTACCTGTTTTCTGAAGTCAAGTAGTTTACATGATTTATGGCAGATGTGCTTATATTCATAGTTAAACATATCTGTAAGGTGTATTTTAAAATCATATTAACTGTCTTTAGTTTTTATGAAAACCACATCTAACATAAGGGGATCAATACTGGATGCCACTGCAAGCCCAATACCATCAATGCAGTCTTCTTTTTATGCATTTAACATAAATGCTGAATGTCACCTTACATTCATTGTCATTGGTATATTCTCTGCTAGAACACACTTAACCATTCTCTTATTCTCTATTAATTTTCATAGATTAATAAATTAGGATTTTAATGTGCTCGAAACTATATATAACAAACTGTAGACTTTTATTATAGATGTTTATCCATATCAGGTTAATAGAGTTCAGCTTAATTTAAAAGTCAAGCAAAAAAGTCTGATACAATTATAGATGTCAAAGTGTCTTAAGTTAATGATTTGGAAGGATTATCTCAATGTTTCCACATGTTGCAAGCATAGGACTGCAAAACAGCCCTTCTTTCACACCTACACTGTTCAGGAAACTATCAAATCTGGGCTCACTTCTCCTCACAAGAACTAACACTTGAACAATAATTTAATAAATGTAGAATCCCTTTATTATCTTCCAAAAATGACAGCACTTCTTATACAGTAGAACTTCTTCTTCTACCTCCTGAAGACAGACATGATGTCAGAAATCTAAGGAAAATTCATTTACGTGTTTTACAAAATCTCAAACCTATAAATAATTATCCATTTCATGCAAGATTTTTGTGTGGTTTTGAGGAACTGTGTAGTTATCAATTAACTCATGGGTGTATTCTGGAATATGAAAAAATAATGTAATAATAGAAGGCACAGTTACTGGTAAAGGAATTTAAAATTTTAGGCTTGTCACAAAAAAATAAGAACAAATGTGATAAGTCAATAAATTACTTCTGCTGCCTGGGAATAGAGACCCTCTACTAGCACAATCAAATGTTACCTTATAGCTCATGGATTGCCTGATATGTTAATGACTTGATAAATTAAATACTAAATCAGAATACCATAAAATAAAAGCGTGCTAATCTACCAAGATATTACTATGAATGAAGAAAGTAATTGTGTCACATTCATACCATCATAGAATGGTTTGGGT
>NW_010230560.1:0-209 GCF_000690775.1 Eurypyga helias
GGGGCGTGTGCCTGGGCTGCAGCCGCGGCTGTTGGGCGCGAAAACCGCTTCCCCGTTTCCTCACAGCTTGCCTCGCAGGTATCCCTGCGGCACTCGCTGCTGCTCCTCGGGTCACAGAATCATAGAATCCCTGGGTTGGAAAAGACCTTAGAGATCATCCAGTCTGTCGTGGCCAAGGGCCGGAGCCCGAGCGCTGCCGCGGCAGATTA
>NW_010230561.1:0-297 GCF_000690775.1 Eurypyga helias
GCAGCGCTGGGGCAGCGGTGATGCTGGCAGGGGCCCTGCTACTCCCTCTCCTTGCTTTCTTGGTGGTGGGGCATGGAGCAAGCTGGGGAGAGGGGTGACCACAGTAACCCGCCCTGGGAATACCCTGTGTGCTATGTGGATGTGGCCTCTGTCTGGGAAACTGAGGCAGGTGTGGGGCAAAGCAGCATCTACAAGGTCATCACCCACCCCCCCCAGGCCTGAGCTGCTCCTGGGCTCTGCTTGCCAACCCGGGGAGGTGCTGGGTGCGGGGTGAGCAGCGGCTCTGCCCTCACCAGC
>NW_010230562.1:0-296 GCF_000690775.1 Eurypyga helias
GGTGTGTTGGACCGGGCAGCATCGGCCTGGCCTGGCCCAGGGTTGCCCAAGGGCTGGGCTGGTCAGGGCCAGGCAGGAGGCCCAGGGCCCACCTGGGGCTGCGGGCCCTGCCTCCTACCAGCGGGTGCCAGGGCACTTGCCATTGGCCGTGCCCGGAGGCATCAAGGCCGCCGGCCAATGGGGTGCCGCTTTGCTGAAGGAAAGCGAGGCTGGGCTGGTCCCCAGGGGTGCCTCTGTCTGTCCCCCCTGAGGGCCAAGCCCCAGTGGGGGCAGGCCAGGGCCTCCCTGCGGGCAGC
>NW_010230563.1:0-7586 GCF_000690775.1 Eurypyga helias
CCAAACCAGACTGTGATTCTATGAACACAGGACAGAACTACTGTACCTGTTTCACAGTCCTTCCTGCGTACTAGCCTCCTCCCATCTTCCAACTGCATCAGACACTCTGTACCATCTTTAGCAGCCTCTGCTAACCTCCCTTCTCTCTTGTAATACGGTCGCTTTCTTTTTGTATAAAGATTTAATTCTCTTTAACCTCAGTTCTATGGGCTTCAAAGCATCCTCTTGCTGTCATTACAAACCATGATGAGAAGAGCCTTGCCTGTGTTTGCTTGGATACCTGGTACAATCAAATACTCATGTTTCATCACAGGAAAAACAAAGAACAGCATGTGGTGGACCATTTAAGACAGAGCTGTTCTGCCCTGCTCTACCAGGTGATATGTCTTGATTCAGAGACGATTCCCTACTTCAGTAACAGATCAGAGGAAGGGGGAGAATGCATCAGAGGACAATTTGTATGTCAATTTCTTCACTGCCCTGGTAATTGAAGCAGTACCATTTTAGTATGTTTTTTATGCATGTTTCTTAAAAGCTCTGCAAACATTTCAGTGTATTAACAGTGCAAAAATCCCTGTCTTACAAAAATTCGGTAGCTATGCAGTCGACATTATAAAAAAAAAGACACAAGATCATTTATTGACTAATTGAAAATATTTCACACACTTAACCAACCTTGGAAGGATTGAATGGTATCCCCAAATATGAAGAGCCTCTGAATCCACAGCGATTCAAGTTTGATTCTGGAAAAGATAGATTAAAAAAAAAAAAAAAGATTTAACTGTCTTGCTTTGCTGAAACACTCACTATAAACTATAATTCTCCAGTCAAGATCAAGACCTGTTAAGTTTGACACTATTCATGGCATTCCTAGAGTTTGCATGTCTTTCAATATGTTCCCAACCTCAGTTTGTTACCACTCTGATTAATTAAAGAAAACAAAACACATAAAACTGCAAGCAAACTTGATCCTGCTGTAATGACAAAGCAACAGATTTTTTGATGTGGTGGAAATACAGTGTTCATATCAGCACAGAACTGTCTTCTGTGTTCACCAGGGGAAAAAAAAAAAAATCTCTCCCCTGGAAAAGTGCCCAACTAACAGATTTTTCTCCTCCCTGGATTCCTGCCTGTAATACCGTCTGTTCCCAAACAGAATTGTTTTAAGATACTTGCAACAAGTACAAGGACAAACAAGCTGTTTGCAGTTTTACACTAGCACCAATCTAACTCTATACTGTCAGAGTGAAATAGTCAAAATGGTGTGAGAGGCAAATTTTTAATTGGAGCGATTTTTCCCTCACCCAAAACACAGGTACAGGAACACTGTAGCTATCAAGCCTTTCTGTTAGTGATTCAGTGCAACCTGTTTTAAACGCCGTACTTGAACATGCAGCAGCACACGCAAGTGTGCACCACGCCATGTCTAGAGCGAAGTGTGGGTTTGCAGGGCTCAGATCTGCTCCTGCCCGGCGAAAACTCAATCACTTTATTCCTCAGTCTCTGAAAGTAAAAGCCTAATTCAAGCCGTACGCGTGTTCTTTAATTCTCTCCCCATCTTTTTTTTTTTTTTTCCCCCAGCTCTTCAGACTTTAAGCTAACAGTCCTCATGGAGATCAGGGAAAATCGCACCAGACTAACCAAACGGGAACAGTTACAGAGCTGAAAGCCCTAAAAAACATCACTATGCAATGTGGTCTACCAGTTCTGGTGTTATTTATCATCGCTTTAGCTTCTAATTTTAAATACATTCTGCACATATGCAACATTCAAACTAGCAGCTTTTCTCTAAGTACTGCAACGTGGTTAAAGTATGCAAGTGTTTCTACCAGTCAAGTCTTTGGATCAGCTTTACATGGAATGAACTATTATTTAACAGAAAAAAAACCCACCACACTTGCAATTTTCCTTTCAATCAGAAGTGCTTTTTAGTGATTCTACAGTTGTAATGAAGGTCATTTCAGCCTGCACTAAAACCTGATATGCTACAGCCATACCCACAAAGAGAAAACAGGAGGAGTATCTGTAGAGAAAAGAATACATAACTTGTGTTTTGTTACAGTCTAAATCTTCTCAGCAGAGATTTGTCTGTTAGCTCTTGGAGTCAAAGACTTGCATTTCATATTGCAACAGGTTCTGGAAAGCACAATTAAGTATTAGTCCTAAGGACTAATCTAAAGTCCTGAAGGACGCTGCCCCAAAAGCATCATAGTTTGAAAAATGACACAAGGTGAATGAATCAGTTAGAGGAGAACTAGAATTTCTACTTCTTAAATATGAGATTTCTTAGGTGACATTGTGGAAAAATGACCATTCACTTGGCCCATTTTCAGTAAAAAGGAATCTGTGTCTAAACTGCCTAAGTAAACAACAAAATTCACTTTGAAATGACATTAATGTGGAAACCCTTCATCCAGAAAAGCTGCTAGCCTACTAGTACAGAGCTATTCCGGCCTGATGCAGATGACAACCTCTACAATGAGGACAGCTCTGAAGTCAAACAGTGCTCAGATGCTAGAGATGGAAGGATTCATCCCAGAAAGACTGATCCCCATCACTGGCCCTTTATACTGCAGCTTATAATTCATTATCAAGGTAGAAATGGCAGAATGAAACCCAAGTGCTGTGTGCTGTTAGCGGGTCGCTTTGATCCCATTCCAACTTGACAGCTACTATGAAAGAGAGATTGAAAATGAAGAACATTAATTAAATCAGGCCCTATTATTCCCTTCATTTTTTGTGCAGTAATTTAAAAACTTTCTGTGTAAACTACCCATGCTAAACCATCACTGGTAATTTTAAAATGCTGGAGTTTTAACTGTATTGCTAACATTGATTTAAGTTCTATTTTGACTCTTTATGTCAGTACATCTGATCTCCCACCCCAGATTTTACACACCGGCTCCCAGAAGAAACCGAACAGCATGGCTCTTCCATGCCCTTACTACTGCATCATCCTTAAAGAGAATTTTATCCCCTCCTCCAAACAAAAAAGTTCTGATATCAATGTGCAAGCAATAGATGCTTCCTAGACCTTCAGTATTACAAGTGAATTGCTAAATTTCCAGTTACTACTCTTGAATTAAAAACCAGAATGCTGAGCTGATAAAGGAAATGTTAAAACAGGAAGCAAAACCAGCTCATTTCTAACCAGACTCTGGCACGCTGACGTCACGTCTCAAATTTTATTTTGGCTTCTTGTGAACATGCACCTTCAAAACCAAATGGGAACCACAAGGGAGTTAGGGAAAAAACACTTTCTTTCAGTTTATGCCCATCGCCTCACCTTCTGTGAAGCTGGTTTTATCATTTTATTGCAAAGTGCTTGTACTTCTTGCCTTATGTAATACTTTAGTAGTGCTAATCAAACTCTTGCCTACTTTCCAGAACCACAAACAGCCTGACAGAATCAAAAATAGAATTTGAAATTAAATGTACCCTGATTAAAAGGATATGATCACAGTTTATGTCCCTTGCAAAAAATTGCTGGAGTGACCAGTTCAGCTCCAGCACAGTTCACTGAAGCATCAAGTACAGCTGCAGTTATGAGGTCATATCACCTAGTGTTTGGTAACTTTCAGAGTTAAGCATATTTAAACACTTTATGAAAGAGCTTAAGGCAGAGCAAACAGGAATAAACATTTCAGCAATCACTGCATGACTAATGAAAGATGAACAAAACACACCTGGAAAAACTTTTCACATTTGACAACAGAACGAATGAAAATTGACCTGTTTCCCAAACTGGAAGACTCCATGCTTAAGTCGAGCTGACACGTTCCCGTGAAGAAAACCACATTACTTATGCGTTTGTAGGCCAGAAAGACTTTAAGACACGTAACAGAGTTCCAAGTGATGACCACAGACAGCCGACCCTGGGAGTTCTTTTGTTACAGACAGGATGTTTTTGTTACTTATATTTCATGATTTCTCTTGCATGGGAAGATTGGTAACTTTTACCACTACTTCCTCCCATTCGGGTTACCTAAGCATTCCTCTGTTCCAAGGCTTTTCTCATTTTGCTAAGTGCAGAAGCAAGCTTACATGCCTCATTAAAGCCTTAATATTTAAAAAAAAAAAATTAAATCAGATCTTTAACACAGGCTGACACAGTCAGTACATCCAGATAAAAGCATAAGCAATTTCTCTTGAAATACGGCTAAAAAATAATTATTCTTATAAATTCTTATAAATCAAAGCACTAGAATATGTCATAAAATGTAAATTTGTATTCTCTGAAATGGAAGACCATTACACATCCAGATAAACATTTTGTATGTAGCCATTAAAGACATTTATGTTGGAGGAAAATTCGTTATTTATGCTCAAGAAACTCATGATCCGAAAGCTCAGGTGTAACAATACTATCAAAAACAGTCAGTGACATTTTATCCATTTTTTTCATTACTGACACACAAATAGAGAAGAAAGAAGTGTTATTACAAATCTAAATTCTGACTTGGACAGAGGAAAAGTTTCAGCTCCCTGATGTAGTGTAATGGTTTTTAGCCTGCTATACATGGGTCCTGGGGGTTCAGAAACATGTCTCAGCTCTTATTTTCGTGCCTTTTCTTAGTACAGCTAAGCCAGTGGAAGCATGCAGCTGTCAAAAAGTAAAATCTTCTTTCCCCTGCCTGGCTGGGCTGGCACTAGCTGTCCCAGACAACACAGTTCAGCAGCGCAACGCAAAACTAACCTGTTTAAACAAACACATGCTTTTCTGCCACTTCAACTAGCTAAACCAGCCCTCATGCAAGGTCAAACAAGTGCCAGTGTTGCTATGGGGAATGATGGTGGATGAGTATGGCCAAGGCGCGTGCCTCCGCTGTCTGTCTGCAGTTAGATTACTTGAGTACAGAGCTCTGTACCCGCTCTCATTCCGAAGTGCTGAACAGTTTCAACATGTGACCTCCAAGAAACTGGGATGCATCCTTCTCACATAGCTAAGAGCTGCACTTTAAGACAGTTAAAACAAATCTGAAATTCCACCCAGGAGCTGCTTTGTGAGAGGAAAACCAGTGAAACTCTGACATGACAAGAATCTTAAGGACAAGCTGTTGAAAGAGGGTCTTTTGTCAACCCTTTCCAATTTCGCTAACACTTTAAAAAATATTTCTAAATAACTATAATTTCTGATAAGGCTTGTAAATAAGCACCACCCTCTTCAAAACGGAAAAAAAAAAAAGGTTTTTTTCAAGATTTCATCTTCTTTCTAAAAGAAACACTGTGGGGCCTTTCTGCAGTGACCACACAAACAAAACCAAACCATGTATTAGCCATGCACCTAAGCAGAGCATTTACTAGAAGTGAAAGAAAAGTAACAATGGCCCAAATCTATGGAATATAAAGCCAAACTATTCTGCAAGAGTTAGAGAAGACAGGGACCCTTTAAATAAGCAGCAGGGAGCAATGAGACCCAGCACTCAGCTAAGGATGGAAGGTCACTGTGAGGGTCAGCTCTGGTGTGTGACGCACCATGCCCTCCTAATTAAAACCGGTATTGAGTCAGTCTCTAAATCACTTGAGCTGAAACGATAGTACCTAAAGGACATAATTTGTTTGAATCACAGTTACAATAAACCCACAGAAGAATACAGTCTATCCTGACAGACTTTAATCTTTAGCTTCCTTTAGTGTATTTCAATTAGGCTTAAGGAGTGTGTATCTGCTTTCTTACCCAGCAAGATCAAGATCTCACCACTTTGCATTCATGAGCTTTAGCTTCACATAAAAATTTCAAAGGCTACAAACCTCTGAATCGAAGCTTTCACTAGGCATGAGGCGTATCACGCAGCCGTAAATACAAATGTGTTACCTAAAACCACCACAGCATATTGTGAGACTCTATCTAAGGAATATTCTAAACCACCCAATTCCGAATTTTCTACCAGGTTCTGGAGTGCTCTGCTGTGGTGGGGCTGACCCTGACCAGCAGCTAAGCACCCACACAGCCACCCACTCACTTCTTCCTCCTGCGGGAGGGCGAGAAAACAGAGAGCAGAGAAGACTCAGACCGAGGCAGCAACAGTCTGATCAGTGAGGCAAAAGCTGTGGGCACAAGCAAAGCAAAGGAGAAATTCATTCACTACTTCCCATCGGCCAGGCAGGTGTTTAGCCACTTCCCAGAAAGCAGAACCACAAACATCACCCCCTTTCTCCTCCTCTCCCCGAGCTTTTACTGCTGAACATGGCATCAGAGGGTACAGAGCATCCCTCGGGTCAGTCGGGGTCAGCTGTCCTGGCTCTATCTGCTGGGGGTGAAGGGGTGTAGAAAGCAGAAGAAGAGACAGCCCTGTGCAGGCCCTGCTCCACAATAGCTAAACCACTGGTGTGGTACCAACACTGTTTTTGTCTTAAAACACAAACTATGGCAGCACACGGGCTACTACAGGAATCTGAATTCTATCCCAGCCAGTACACCCACTACAATGGTTCCTGGTAAACAGGTATTAAGTTTGCAGAGCATCAACTGCTCAGTCTCCTGTCCATTGGAAAAATGACTGTAAGGCAGCAGTAGTTCTCACAGTAAAGTGCTTTGAATAGCAATCAGCTGAAATGCCAGGGCTACGGAACCTTTGGAGGGACAAACAGGAACAGCAGAGAAACTTATTTTTCTGGTAAGAACTACAGGGATTCTCTTTTTGCTCATTTTAGGAATTCAACCAGTGACACGATCAAAAACAAACACCAAGATTCTGTAGCTAATTATTCCAATTTTAAATGTAAGATTTGCATCGGTTTTCAGTCCCTGAGCCAAAATTAATAAAAACTTTTTATGAAGTACAATACAGTTATTTAAAGCAGGATTACTGGAATTCATCATTCCACAAACTACATCATAAAACAGTGTTAGAATTTAAATGTTTAAAAGTCAATTTTCCACAGAAAGAGAGATTTATCAGCATGCATGTAAAAAAAGCTGCAACAGAACATTTCTTTAAAAGCAGACTAAAGTTGTTTGGGTTTTTATTTTACCTACAAGTATTCTGATGCATCAAGCCAGAAACTCTTCTCTTTACCTAGAGATGAACAAGCATTTTGAAACCAAAAACTTTACTGCTGCAGCCTATCAGAGTTTTAGCTACTTCTTCAAACATGCCAAAAGAGGGAGTCAGAGCTCTACAGCTGGGAGGCTGCTAATTAACACACGTTGCACACAATGAGGATTAAAAAACAGAAAGTCAGTAACTGTATGGAAAGCAGACACTACAGGAGGGTATACATTCCCTTCTGCATATTGAGCCACCCTAATTCAACTTGCTGCTGTTGGTATCATTTCTATTTTGCACCAATTCTTGTTCAGTAGATGAAGTAAAAATGGGATAAAAATACTGCTCAAGCTTTAGGGGTGAAGTGACCAGATATAGTAGTGTTATTACCAAAAACATAACAGTGTAAGAAGAATAGAATTTTCATTATAAGAAAATAGAGGATTGGAGGGAAGTTTGTTGTGGTGAAAAGGAGAGAAAAGCACAGAATGTTCTGCTGAAAGCACCCTCCCCAGCACCAGTCGCCTGTAGTTTTATGATGACAGCTAGAAAAAGGAGCACAACTCAGCTGTGCCTTTGTGCTGGATTCAGCCAGGA
>NW_010230564.1:0-781 GCF_000690775.1 Eurypyga helias
TAAAACAGGAAACTCAAAGTAAGCAAGAGGAAAATAAATGGGAAAATTGAGTGGAAGGGAGCACAAAAATGCTGATATTTTCAATTACTATCTTCCGTTGCAGCAACGAATTTTACTTGTCACATTTTGCTGAGTCTTGCTGGCAGCCGTGCCACAGTAATATAAATTAGCAGCCGGGGCACCCCACCAAGAAGTGACAGCAGAAATATGATGTCGATGAACTTTGAGTTCAACAGTTCCAGTTTTTAGGTCAATTAATGAGCCGTACGCAGGGTAAAGTTTGGTTTTGACCGTTGCTAGCTGAAACAGTGTGTGCCTTCCTCCAGCTGATCACTACTTCCTCATTACCTGCCCTAACGAGGGAAGATGTCTGTCTGCAGGCAGGAATGATTCTCAACAGCAGCTTTGTTCAAACTCCAGCTTGGTTGCTGAGGACTCCGATTCACAACGACAACCACCGAAAAATAATGGACCAAAATGCTTTACCCTATTATTCCACTGTGTATCATCACCAAAACAATAGGGGTTCAGATAAAAGAAAACATCCACCACCCCCACCCGTTTATACTCAGCAATAATCCCAGACAGGGCATCAGTGATGGGCTACAGAACAGTGGACCCCATGGGTAATATTAGCCTATAGTTATTAAATCATAAAACATCTCATTTGCTCATCTAAACTCTACTTGCAAGTTTCTACAGAATACTGTAAATTGGTGCCTTTCTTAAGCTGTCGGTTCCCATGCGGCATTCAGCGGGTGAAGCAGTTCCCCCAGGGGAG
>NW_010230565.1:0-18060 GCF_000690775.1 Eurypyga helias
GGCGTGGGCGCGCTGGCACCGTCTGTGGCACAGGGTCCGAGCAGCGTGGCCATCGGTGCGGCCCAGGGTACCCCGGTCACCCCTTCCTGGTGACTGGGGCGAGGCCAGAGCAGAAGGCGCTGTAGCGAGGTTAAGAAGTCCCTGCTGCTACTCGTAGCAGGGTGTCAGTTTACAGGTATCCTCATTTTTTAAATTCTCCTGTTTTCAGTGGTCATGCTCAGCAGCCTCTTGTGAATAAAAGGGTTATTTGCAGCCACATTGCTGCTGCTAGTGCAGCTGGCGGTAGCACAGGTAGGAAATTCTGTACGAGTAATTCCTCTGACATACTTCTTCACGGTATCAGCGAGTCAGAGTTTACCAGACTTTATTTTATTGTTGCTTTTCAAAATCAGCAGTGAAGTTGTCAAGTATCTCCTTAGTATCCTGTTAGTTAGTTAGTTAGTTAGTTAGTAGTTTCACTACTGTGAAAGTAAGAGCTTTGGAGAACTTGGAAGGAAGTAGTGTAACAGAGTTTCCTCTCCACAGGCAGAAGGTCTTCAGGTGAGGTTCAGTGGCAGAAGACAGTATGGTTTCCCTTCAGCTGTGGGAAGGGATATGGAGAACGTAACATCTTAACTCCACTTAACACGGAGAACCTTTAAACTTTAGCTTTACTCCCTGGCTAGCATTTAAAATGCAGTAGAATGCCCTGTTGGGAATTTCACACTCTGTTGGGAAGGTGGTTGTGTCTGGATTTCTTGCTGCATGCCTTTCCCGAGTCTCACCAGTGACTCCCTGCTGTCTTTGTGTTGCTCCTGAGCAGTAGAATAACTTGGTAAACTGTTAAATCTCACGTAAGCTCCTTGAAATCAGTGCTGGCATATTAGCAAGGCTACTGGAAACCGGGAAGAGATTAATTTTGTTGTACAGATGGGTATGTTTATACCAGACAGTTTTAAGTGGCTCTGCTAATCTGCTGCCTCCATTTCCAGTTCCTTTCAGGAGCCAATGAGGGACATTCTTTCATTGTAATGACAGTAAGAGTGAAATTAGTACTTTCTGTTAATGCAACCAACTGAGCTTTGCAGGCCGCAGAAATACTTTGCGGATTGCCTGTATTGCTCATCCTCCTCTGCCTGAAGAAATCTGGTTATTTTGGGGTTTTCCCTACTCTAGGGAGTAGGGAAAAAGCTTGTCAAAGGGTTTCTCATGGTACGGATATGTGGTCACAGCTAGTCTATCCTGCAGAGTTGGGATGTTGGGAGTTGTTTGGAAAACTTTGATGTCATTGTTTCTGTAACTGGCACTAGCTCATGGGCTGTAGTGTTTCAGTCTTCCAGGATGTATTTTACACTGGTGAGAAGTTAGTTTGTGGGTGGCAGGTCAATAGGTTTCCCTTTTTAATGTTCATAAAATCCTGTCTGGCGTAGACTAAGTTTTGATGTGCCTGTTAAGTGTTTCTGTTCTCAGTGTGGGGCTTGTGAACGCATACTTTGAATGCTTTATGGGTAAAATGAGCCTGTGTTTAAATGCAAAATGTAGTTTATAGGTAAACTGAACCTCTGAACCCTTTTTTATTCATTGGTACTTCAGCAGCTGGCACGTAGTGCGTGCAGCTTTGACCTGAAGCACTCGTGCCGCAGCTTCCCAAGGCCTTCAGTCGTGCTGTCCAGCTCCTGAGCGTGTGCGTCGAGCAGGTGCTCGTCCCATGTGCCGCCTTGTCTAGCGATCCCTTTAGCCATCGTTTCCTGGGAAAGATGTTTCTCTAATGTCTCTTCGTTTTCAGGGTTGACCTGGCTAGGAAGTGTGTGCACTTCTGGTTTTGTTTAGGAGCAGAGCGGGGCTGGGTTGTGGTCAAGCTGCTACTGCGTTTGCATCGTGTCACCATCACGAGCACAACTCGGTCAAATACACGTTTGCACACTGATACCTTTTTCTGCTTACGCCCCTACTGCACAGGACGCTTCTCTGAGCAGTAGAAACGGTGTGTTTTGTGTAAAACATAGAGTTTAAGTTCTACTGAACAGTCAAAAAATAATTCTGGAGTTCTAAGGTTGGTGCGGTCTCCTGAGATCGTGGGAAGAGTTTAAAAATAAAACAACGAAACCCTGCATTAAGGTGCAAAGAAAAGCATATATGGGGTAATCTCTCCTTACGTGGAAGTATGAGAAATTGGTTTAAAGTAGCCGTCAGCAGATCCAGCCTCGTGTGTGCTTTGTTTTCACTTGTAACATCACAAAACTCGCTTGCTTGTTCACTTCATATTTTAGTAATTGCACAGTTTGCCGTCAGACAGGAGGAGAAAAAGCCATCGTGGCAAGAATGGCATGGTGTGAAACTACGTGGAGTTGGTTTGCCAACTGGGTGATATTTGTCAACATGAATTCCTCTCTGCACGGTTGTCCTCAAGGAAAGGTCCGAGTTTTTCCCGTCAGTATCTACCTGATGGCCAGCACCAGCCACCTGCGGTACCTTCGGGACGCCTGGCACTGGTCCCTTTTGCTTTAAGGGTGATCGTTGTTAGCACGGGGTCAGCTGATGTTTAGCAGGAGTTTAGAAAACTGCTACGCTAACATGCAGTTCCGTGACGCCGGAGTGCCGTCGGAACGTCGCTCAGCTAAAATATGGCGTCTCGTCCTGTTGTCTGCTGAGGACTTTGCTCTCGTGTAAGCGGTGTAATTATGTCATGGTCAATTAGAGGGTTATTTGGATCTAATCTGATTGTTTCTCGCTGGGATGGTACTTTTAATGCCACGTCAAGTTTGATAACCAGGTGGCAAACCAAAAGGTTCAAGCGTAGGGTTCCTCCTGAACAGCAGCGATGTCTTGCCTCAGCCAGACGCTTGGGAGAGGGTCTGTTCTTAGGGGCCAGGCTGTGTAGCTGCACTTGAAATACCAAGGTCAGGGCTGGGAGATGAAGCCTTGCTTATAAAGAAATCTTTCATAAGTGCATTCCTAATTTACATGAAAAAAAAGGATGCTCCTGAGATATTGCATTACTTTTTGGGGTATGTTCACGTTTTTTTTTAACAATTAAACAGATTTTGGTTCAAAACTAATCATGATTGTGAAAATATAGCTTTTTTTAATGGTAGTATGTCAGTGGGTTATGTGTTCTCTGAAGTGGTGAGTTATAAAATAAATGTTTGGTTCTGTTTTATAGACTTAGCTGGACAAAAGTGTCTTGTACTTTTCTTAGCACAAAGGTGCGAATGCATAGCTGTGAGTTGCTCTTTATACATGCTCAACACAACTTTTTATATAAAAATTTACATGAAGGTCAAAGTTAATAAAGCTGGCAGTGGTTCCCTTGTACAAGAAAAAAAAATTTCCTAATGCTCTCTGTTATTTCCACAAATAACTTTGACAAACCATGCTAAGCTGGTATGGTGTGTAGGAGGACAGTATGTGGAAGGAAGTGCACACTTAAAAGATGTTCTGGTTCTAAGGATGCTTTCTTAAGTAAAGAAAACCTTGAAACCTTAAAGAATTGGAGTGGGTGCGGTGTGAGATGGATGCAGCAGTAATGAGTAGGGGATGGCGTGCCTTTCAGGACTAACTCACCCTTGGATGGAAGAGCTTTTTAGGGTTCTTTTGTGAGCACCTTCTTCGCAGTCCCAGATGTCAGTGGATGGTGCTGCTGATTCCCTGGTATAGATGACGTGCTGTCTCCACCCAGGCATAACTGGAGTTGATTTTTATAGGAAGGCAGTGCAAATGCCTTAAAACTTAGACGACAGATTCCCAGCCAGGCTGTTCCCTGTTGTCGTGAATTCAGTCCTACAGAAAATGGAATATTTTGATCTTTATGTAATGGTCCTGTAATGTTTACTGCTGCGTTTTCTCTGAAATACCTTGAATTTCAGCTTGAAGTAAGTATGCTGAAATAAATGTTCTCTTTTTGTTCCTCTTCAGGCCTTTGCGCAGTTTGATGCTGAGGGAGATGGCACCGTAGATGTGGAGAATATGCTGGAGGCTCTCAAGAACTCTAGTGGAGCTAATCTTCAAGGGGAGCTTAGCCATGTAATCAGGCAACTGCAAGCCTGTTCACTAGTTCCAGGTATGAGAACAGGGTGACAGACCGAATGGTTTCCCCAGTCCTGCCCTATATAAGGCATGCGGCTTCAGTAAACTGCTCTGTTAGTGTTGCTTGTTCCAGTCTTACCAAAACCATACTCCAGGTCGTTCTCACTTCTCTGGTATCAAACAAGTGAAGTTGCTGTAAGTTAAAAATTTCCTATAATGACATCCAGCTAACTTACTTTCATAAATAACTGATAATTACTTCTCTGTGTGACTGGGGAGCTTCTTAGCCGTGTTTGGTTTCTCACAGACAAAAGCAGTTCCTTGCAAAGTTTTGTGAGCACCTTCTCAGAGGTGAGCACAAAACTCCGAGGGCTGGAGCCCCTCTGCTATGGGGACAGGCTGGGAGAGCTGGGGGGTTCAGCCTGGAGAAGAGAAGGCTCTGGGGAGACCTTATAGCACCTTCCAGTGCCTGAAGGGGCTACAAGGAAGCTGGGGGGGGGACTTTTTACAAGGGCCTGTAGTGACAGGACAAGGGGTAACGGGTTTAAATTGGAAGTGGCGAGGTTTAGATTAGATATCAGGAAGAAGTTCTTCCCGGAGAGGGTGGGGAGGCACTGGGACAGGTTGCCCAGAGAAGCTGTGGATGCCCCATCCCTGGAAGTGTCCAAGGCCAGGCTGGATGAGGCTTGGAGCAACCTGGTCTAGTGGAAGGTGTCCCTGCCCATGGCAGCGGGGTTGGAACTGGATGGTCTTTAAGGTCCCTTCCAACCCAAACCTCTCTGTGATTCTGTGAAAGTTTTGCTGAGTGCCTAGCTAATGCAGTCCTCAATAACTGTGGAGTCTGTGTCAGGGGTTGAGTCATATACTTTATTATATTGTTATTTAGCATTTAAAATCCTGCTAAAACATAATTCACATTTTATAGCCTGTAGTTTGGAAAGTGTCAGTTTCCAGAATGTGATTTCTGGGATGAGTATCGGTTACTGGCATTCCCTCCAAGCCTTTGATGATAAGTGGCTAAAGGGGATTTGCCTTAGAGGATCAGAGAAGAAGCGTTAGAATTGGCTAATAGGTAAGTCAGAGGAGAGTACTTCTGGGGTAGTGTTCTACGTATCCAAACGCGCTGTGATTCCAAGTACCACCGTTCAGGAGCTGAAACTTCTTACGAAGTTGCTGGAAAGCATTAGGTGCCTCTTTGGGAATAATCCCCAATGCTGACGTGAGGTGCGTAGCGTAGTGCAAGGTGAGTCGTGTGAGTACATCAGCTCATCAGCCAAGCAGCATCTGTCTCACCTAGCTGTTGAAGGTAACAGTTTGGAATTTTTGGGACAGCAAAATAAGCGAAAGCACTAAGATTTTTGGTAATTGTTTTGAACATCATCAGGCATTTCAGGCAACTGGCAGAAATGTGCCTGCACCTTTCATGGTCCTGCTGTGCAGGTTGCAAACTTGAGCTGCTGCGTATGGGGCAATGTAGTTCCCATATTGGCTCCCAGGCTTGCCTTGGATTTATCTAAGTAAGATGTACAGGGGGAAACGATGACTTGGTCAAGTCAGATGTTGCAACAATCTTAGAAATAATGTCTCTTTCTAGGTTTTATTGATATATTTTCTGAATCAAAAGAGCGTCTTGGTCTTCATGCTTCGATGATACTGAGGTTCTTGCACCGCAATCGGATTTCTAGTTCTGCCATCCCTTACCCAGTGTTGGAGTACTTCAACAACATCTGTACTATGCGGTCTTCTGTACTGAAGGATGCTCTAGATCGACTTATCCTGAAAGAGAGGGGTATGTAATATCTTGCTTTTTCCCCAGGATAGGAGTGTAACCATAACTTGAAGATAACGGAAAACACTTTCTTTTCTGTTTAATCTTTAAGACATGACTTTTTCTGAAGTTGATCTGCATGTTTCTGTGGGATTTTTTTGAGGCACATAAATTAATTTCCTGACTGTCTAGCAATACTGACTTGGATGTTTTTCATCCTTTTCCTGACCTATTTCAGAATGATGAAATACTTGTGATATTCTCTATTCAGCCAAATATCCCTACTGGTTACCAGAAAGTTGGTTTCCATGTGAAGATCAATGTTTTCCCCAGTTGACTGTTAAAAAGCAAAATATTGTAATATTGTAAGATTTCAAGTATTTTAAAAAAATATTGTTTTGGGGTGGAGGTAGTGAATCTTTCGTTGTGTTTCAGGTGGGCTGCCCTAGTGGTTTCCCTAGAGGGAGAGCTCCTTTTCTTCACACCTTAACTTGATATTTTCAGACCTCTACACTTTTATTGAAACGTATCAGGCTACTTGGGGAAGTAGTCTGCTTTATCCCTTCCCTAGAACAGCTGAATTGAGGCTTTCTCCATCATATTTTACTTTTTCCTCTCACTTGTTTGCATATTTTGGCATAATAATAATAAAGCACTGATGAGGCCAGTAATGAAAGGAGGAGATAAAGGCTATTGAACTTCAGGCAAAGTAGATGCTTGCATACTGCAGGTAGTAGATTGAGATTATTGTGATTTCATCTGAAATGAAACTTTGCTGTCTTCTAGGTTCTGTCAGAAATAGTACAGGAGCTGTTTGTGCCAACAAGTTAATTTCTATGAGATAATTATTATAAAAGTATAATAATTCTCAAGAACAAGCAAAAGAAGAATGTCATGAGTGATTTCCTTTCTCTGCAGAATACCCCAGTGACCTGAATGGTAGTCAGGAGTTGGACAAGCTGAAGTCGGTCACAAAGTGCTACACTCACATAGAAACCTCATCCAATTCTGCTGATATTGACAAGATGACAAATGGAGAAACGACATCCTTCTGGCAGTCGGACGGCAGTGCTCGCTCACACTGGATACGGTGAGCAACACAGCAGTGTACAGCTCAGTTCTGGGGTAGTTAGTCCTTAGGTTTTCCAGTGGGGGGGATGTAACTGGAAAAAAATGGGGAATTAATGAATGACGGATCAATATAGTTGAAAATCGAAGTCATTAATCTCTGCATAAAGTTTAAACCACCAAGGAAATGTGCTCACAGTAACTGTAAACTGCGTGCATCTGCCACGCCGACACATACCCTTGTTTTGTAGTGGGGCTTTCCGAATGGAGTTGCACTGCGTCCAGTATAGATGCTGTGGTTAGTACTTGGACAGAAGAGCTTTGCCACTCTCTAGAAAGCTACTGCTCCATGAAACAGAAATGTTTAGTGGGTTTTTGGTAGTATGTATAATTAAAAAAACCCCAAGTTTTCTCACTTTGGTCGTTTTTGACACTACATTTTTGTTCCTGAGGAATGAGTGCTCAGTTGAAATGCTGAACGATAGAAAGCTCTACATTCCCGTTCTCAGTGGTGACTGTCTTTTAAGACAATTACAAGTTTTCTGACTTCTCCACCATGATACAGGCTCGGTAGGGCCTGTGAAGCATTAGGTAATTTGCAGTGGATTTATTTGTGTTCGTAGAAGTGGAAACTGAGCGAAGCTGAGCTAAAAGTGAAGCGCTTGACTTAACCTTCTCTTTGCCAGAACTGTTTTATCGCCTTTGCTTTGCAGTTTAAAGATGAAGCCAGATGTTGTTTTGAGACACCTGTCCATTGCGGTGGCAGCCAATGACCAGAGTTACATGCCACAGCAAGTCACGGTGGCGGTGGGGAGGAATGCCAGCAGTCTTCAGGAGGTCCGAGACGTTCACATTCCAAGCAATATCACTGGCTACGTAACGCTGTTGGAAAACGCTAACATTAGTCAGATGTGTGAGTCCATAAAGGCACCATTGGTGTATTGTTTTGCTGCTTTTTTTGATGGGGGGAGGTTGGGTAGATCGTAGTGATGTGTCAGTCGTTAGAGCAGAAACTTTTGACTTCATCCTTGGGTCAGAGAAATTGTTTTAATTGTAGTTTAATTTCCAGCCTATAAGAGTCTTCTCATGGCATCTGTCTGACTTGGGCTGAGAGTTGAAGAGCTAGAATGACTAAAGGTGCAGTTCCAGCCTCTCAATTTGAAGGCACCGGGCAATTTGAAAATATCTTTGTTTGCAGAGTGAAAGCATATGTTGGATAACAGTATCTAGCAAAAAATCTGCTTCTGCCAAATTTATCATTTGGTAGCAAAATTCTGAAGTTGGTCAGGTGATTTTATATAGAGCAGGTTTTATGCTAAGGGGTTTTAAGTCTGGTAGATCTGTGGGTGCTGGATTGCAACCAGAGGAAAGCTGCTCCTTCCTAAGATGCTTTCTGCGTCTTCAGAAACCTTGTCCCTTCGGTTCAAGTAGGCGCTTTTCACTAAGCTGAGCTTTCACTGCCACGCAAGCAGGCAGCAAGGGTGCTGTTCCTCACAAGGAACTAAAATAACCTATAATCTAGTGTCCACTTTGAGGACCTTATACTACTTTTCCCTAATTTTGAGCAGTACAATATGTAACAGATTACATAGGCCATTCAAAGGCTAAATTATCCATATCGTGGGGTGCACAGAGAAGCAGCACTTGTGTAGCTGTCTCCGTGGGAGTGCTGTTACATACATGCTGCTGTTTTTCTAAGAGGTTCTGCAGTAATTATTGTTTTGATTATCTAGATTCTTCTAGAGCTAATCCAGCAGAAGACATGGGAAAAACATCTCTATTTTGTGTTCTGACAGATGTACAGATAAACATCAAGCGTTGCCTTAGTGATGGGTGTGACACTAGAATCCATGGACTCAGGGCCGTCGGGTACCAAAGAGTTAGGAAGGTCGGCGTCTCTGTGTGTGATGCTTCGGCTATCTGGTACTGGTCTCTGCTGACCTCTCTGGTAACAGCTTCCATGGAAACAAATCCAGCATTCGTTCACACTATTTTACAAAACACTCAGTAAGTACCAAACTTCCAAGTTGCGTGACTGACTCTTTTTTTCTTTATTTTTTCAAAATAATTCCAGCTTTAGTAACTAATCTACCCTGTACAACCGGTCTCCACTCCCTCCATTACGGTGTTTAAACATCTTTTTAGCTATCGCACTGTTTAAATTTGGATATATCTCTTTATCCATTTGTACATACTGTGTTGTATCTAATCTGGTTGTTAAGCTATGGCTGAACGAACACCGAAAAATATGGCTTTTATCTATCCTTTGATTTGTGTTAATTTTGAGGAGCCTAAAATTAATTTTTGTCATTAATTTTATTGGTTATAAATATTGGAAACCTTCCACTTATGACCGGAGCTTAACTGAACTTAATTTTCAGCAACTTCTTGCCTGTGCAATGCCTTGTCAGGCATTCCGTGGGGATGCCGTTGGGTCATTGCCATGTCTCTGCGCAGATATTTGCTTGTGGTGATGGGCCACTTTCTGCGTAACGTTTCCTTGTTGGACTGCCAAGCACTTGTGCTTGATGACTCGAAGGATTGGAATCCTAATAAAATCGCTACACGCCCACATCAACTTTTATAGAGCTTAGTTAGCATGATGCCACCGTGCGTAAGAGGTTAACGAATGCTGTGGCCTGAAGTCCATTCAGCTTATCTGTGAGTTTGTGTCATCTGTGGAAGCTCCTTACGGTTCCGATAACATTACACATGCTTATGTCTGAGGAAGGTTCATAGTTGCAGGCTTCGCTAAAACTGAGCGCCTTCGGTTTTGCTAGAATATTTTTTAGAAACATAATATGAACGCGGAGCTGCTAAAGCCTAAAGAACTTGTAACAGAGATATCTCGACTAAAAACATGCTTCAGGAATTACAGATTCAGCGTTTGGAATTATAAAGTAAAAAACCCAAACTTTAGTATTGGATAGAATGACTTTGATGAAACCACTTAAGAATTTTTATTTTCAGGGGTATTATCTTTGGAAATCAAACAAAAAGTCTGCTCTGAGCTACCAAGTTTCTCTCTTTGTTTCTGTAATTGTTCTGAGGGAATTTAACAGCAGTTTTTCCGTTATTACCAGGCCATCGCTCAATTCTAGGTCTGTTTAAAATGAAGCAGTACTTGTCACTGAGTTATTTCTAATGCTGTCACAGATTTAATTCAAACCCTCCTGATGTATTTGTCTCATTAAACCTGAGATGATGAGGCTGAGCTTCAAGGTTACTTGGCAGTCGTTGAACTTTCCCCACCTAGAATGCAATACTGGTTTCAACTTTTGAACACTCTGTGTAAATAGATTTTGCACACTCAGGAGGTACATGTAGAGACCTGCTAGCAAAAACAAAGTGCGCAGATTCAAATGTCTAGTTCATTTTAGAAGGCTGTTCTCTCCGATTCTTTTCCTGATGTTATGTTCCGTCCCTTTTACTAGGAAAGCACTACAACACATGCCACCTCTGTCCCTAACACCGGGCTCTACAGATTTTTCAAGCTTCTTATCTCCGAATGTTTTGGAAGAAGTAGATAGTTTTCTTGTAAGAATAACAAGGTGAGTTTGTGTTGTTGTTTTTTGATGCAGTGGAAATGGTTTAGAAGAATTTGTATAGCAAATTTGTATAGCAAAATAGGATATAGACTGCTTGGAATGAGCCCAGAGGAGGCCACGAAGATACTCAGAGGGCTGGAGCCCCTCTGCCATGGGGACAGGCTGGGAGAGTTGGGCTTGTTCAGCCTGGAGAAGAGAAGGCTCTGGGGACACCTTATAGCACCTTCCAGTGCCTGAAGGGGCTACAAGGAAGCTGGGGGGACTTTTTACAAGGGCCTGTAGTGACAGGACAAGGGGTAACGGGTTTAAATTGAAAGTGGGGAGGTTTAGATGAGATATCAGGAAGAAATTCTTCCTGGAGAGGGTGGTGAGGCACTGGAACAGGTTGCTCAGAGAAGCTGTGGATGCCCCATCCCTGGAAGTGTCCAAGGCCAGGCTGGATGAGGCTTGGAGCAACCTGGTCTAGTGGAAGGTGTCCCTGCCCATGGCAGGGGGGTTGGAACTAGCTGATCTTTATGGTCCCTTCCAACCCAAACATTTCTCTGATTCTATAAATTTATCTCACTTCTATGCACCTGCTCTTTTATTATAAGGAACAGGCACCATAGATTTTTTCCATGTGAACATTATTTGTCTTTTTTAAAACCAATATCCTGAGTTTTCTTTTCATACTCTTGTTCTTTTCCCTCCCCAGCTGTTGTACTACTCCAGAGGTTGAACTTACACTCTTGGCCTTTGCCTTAGCCAGGGGGAGTGTCGCTAAAGTGATAAGTTCCCTTTGCACCATCACTGATCATCTGGACACTCCATACAAGGCTTCATCCCTTATCGCTTCCATGGCAACAGTCAGGCAGAACCTGCTGTATAAATATGGTAAATGAATAATTGTTGGGTCCTATACTGTACGTACATAAGGCAGCGCTGAGTTGTTCTGTCGGGGTTTAAAATTATACAAGTCTTTTAAATTAACAGCTGTTGCCAGGAGGATACCCTGTGAAGCTGAACTGCCCTGAAAGTTGGTGGTTAGATCAGTTTTCTGTGTGCTGAGAGTTGAACCAGGTGACATCGTCTTGAGGGAGAGAACGTGGACTTTGTAGACAGTGGCTCCTGTATCAAGGTGGCAATAGTGTTTGCATCGTCTGAAAGGCAAATGACATCAATTGTTGTTATTCTTCCAATAACACACCTTTTTAGTATGTTTAGCCTCAGTGTCTCTCTTACAGACACACTCACAATTTTAAGATGTATTTTAAATGTAATGTCACTAGCATCTATTTACAGCTCTATTGTTTACCCTAATTAATCTGCCTGTTGTGAGTGTGGAGCTGTGCATGGTCTGGCATTAGGTGGTGAGAATTTGCTGAGCTGACCGTACTTGTTTGATAAACCTGTATTTTCTCAGATATCAACTTCTGAGGTTCTCATTAGTTCCTCATGAGGACTTTTTCCCTTTGTTTGCCTCTTAGTATCTCAGGACTAGGCTTGTGCCAAAGAACATGCTTATTATGTTGTAATTACAACATCAGTATTTACTTTCAAATGTTTTGCAAATTGCATCATTTCTCTTGGAGTAGCTGTTGCCTCTTGTAAGACAAGAGTGGTACTTTCACTTAGGTGAAATACTTAGGTGTTCACAGTACTTTCATCTACTTTCATGTGTGCAAACAGTTGAAGGAACATTAGTTGTCATGACTTTCAGTGTCCTTCTGTCACTACCTAAAACTTGAGCTATTTTAGATGAACTATCACTTACACTCTTCCTTCCCCCTTTTTTGCCTGACAGTAGTAAAAATCTCATAGTATTGTTATTTTTTACTTTTTTTTCCCCTGTATGATGAACTTCAGAAAGTGTATTATCCATTTTTTTAAAGCAAATTTGTTAATCCTGTTGATTTTCTTAGGAAAACCCTTACGACTAACTCTGCAAGCATGTGATGTAAAGGGAAAAGAAGATAAATCAGGGCCCGAAAACCTCCTTGTAGAGCCATGGACTGGGGATGGTAAGAGCCTGGGGTTAAAATTCAGAATATTCAACCAGACACAAAGGCCATTAACAAGACTGTGGTGCTGTTCCCTATATTTTTATATATATTTTTTGGTGCTATTAAGTGGTTTTATGAAATGGAAGATCTATAAAACAAACAAACCAAAAACCCACAAACAATCAACAAGACACAAAGCAAAACAACAAAGAAACCAAAACAATATGTAAATTCTATTTTACAACAAGGCGGATTTCTCAGGGGCCAGTTTATTGTTAAAACTAAACAAACAAAGGTTGGATTTTGCAGATAATTATTGACTTTCTGTGTGGCAGTCAGCAATGAGCTGTCACAAAGAAAATTATACTGGAGCACATTTTGTGGGTTGAAGTCATGAATCATTTGCTGCTGGTTCTCCAGATATTGATGGAGAGATATGTTAGAAATTATTGAAGTTTTCTTTTTACTGACTGCATGTAGCTATTAATTCTCCCTTAAAGCTCGTCTTTGTGTAGGTTGTCTCCAGTACGTAAAAATACTGCGTTAACCAAAAGATTTGTTTCTTGGCCTCCTTTTCAAGTGAAATGCCACCTAATTTTTTTCTTTTTTAGTTGTGCTATGTCTTGTGCAGTGTTACTGATAAATGAAAGCTGTTGTGGTAGAAAATCAGGCACATTCTGAATGTTTACCTTACCTGTTTCCTCGTGTATTTTTTATCTTTTACTGATTTTGTTGGTTTTATTTCTGTTGTTTTGTGGATCGCGGTTTGGGGAACAGAGAGTTCTGTCAGTGAATAGAGACATAAACCAAAGTAATATCTGGGAGTTACTAGTAACCTTTCATGGGGAAACAGTCTTGAAACTGCTGCAGCCCCAGAGAGACTCTGGCTGGAGAGATCTGTGTATGCTCTAGTGGGGGCATATACTGACATAATACAGTATTTTACTTGCCCCGTATTCGTTTATTTGGAAACATTTACTAATGAGCAGTTCACTAGAAAAACATTGTGATTTTGTTTTCCCCCTTTAGTCCACTATCTCAGTGTTCTCTCTTTCAAACAGCTTGCACTAGCAGTGTCCTTCCAACCTCATTCTATTCCCATTGCTGCTCTAGGTTTCCTCACTGAAACTGGGAAAACCAGAGCAAGTATCGTTCTTTCTGCTGGAACTGAATCTTCATTTCAAGTGACACAGATTAGAATAAAGGTATGTAGTTCCTGTATGCTTTTGAAGTGGAAGGCTTGCTTTCTTCCCTAGTGCTAGAGTTGAATTTGAATAGTTTTTGTATGAACTGAAATTTTAAATTCATCATGAAAAAGTGTTATCTTAGGGTTTTCCTTTGGTGTGAGTCATGGGGAACCTAAGGAAAGGAAAGGAAAGTCTTAAATTGTTCCAGGGTGCCACCAGCATGTAGTAAAGACACTTATTTCATATTGCTTTTCACTGTATCTTGCAATATACTCAAGCCAGTGACTTTTGGGTGTATGATTTTTCTCTAAAGAGTATGGATTTATGTGTAAGATCTGATATCTTGTATTTAAATAACTTTTCAACTCTGTGAATAGCAGGTTTGAAGATATGTAGTGTGTGAGTTCAGATTAAATGTAGGTCTTTCAAATTCTTTTCAGAGCCACCAGTGCAATTTGAACGTTTGGTGTGATTTTTGTCTGATTTATAAGCAAGATCTTTTGATTAAATCTCATGGCCAGGACAAGACTTCAGTGAGATTTCTGCAGAGGAATTAATTTATTTATTTAAGGCAAAGCAGTACATGAATTCCTGGAACAAGGATGCATATTGCCATGTCAGAGAGAATTAAACATGGATGGACTGCTAGCAAGTAAATTCTAACTGGAGTTGGAGAGGCAGCCAAGCAGTTCTGCACTGTAGTGATACTGGGATACATCATTTTAGTTTTATCTAATTTTGTTGAATAAAAATATGCAATATTAGAATGGGAATTTAGTATGTGGAACTCTAGTTAATGTTAGTGCTAGCAGGGTGATAAATGTAGCAAATATTAACCATGTATCACAGAATCATAGAATGGTTTGGGTTGGAAGGGACCTTAAAGCCCATCTAGTTCCAACCCCCCTGCCATGGGCAGAGACACCTTCCACTAGACCAGCTTGCTCCAAGCCTCATCCAGCCTGGCCTTGGACACTTCCATGGATGGGGCATCCACAGCTTCTCTGGGCAACCTGTCCCAGTGCCTCCCCACCCTCTCCGGGAAGAACTTCTTCCTGATATCTCATCTAAACCTCCCCACTTTCAATTTAAACCTGTTACCCCTTGTCTTGTCACTACAGGCCCTTGTAAAACGTCCCCCCCAGCTTCCTTGTAGCCCCCCCAGGCACTGGAAGGGGCTGTAACGTCTCCCCGGAGCCTTCTCTTCTCCAGGCTGAACAAGCCCACTCTCTCAACCTTACTTCCTGTTTCAGTGGGTTACAAAAGTTTTACTAACGCATTCTCTAAGTGTGTTTCATTTTTCTGTGCAATTCCAGAGATCGGGATTGTCTGTATGTAGTTACTTTCCATAACTTTTGGGGTTTTTTTTGTGAAAGCAGCACTTTCTTGTATTGTCAACTTTTTAATACGTTGCTCTGGATTTGCTCTTTTAGGTCCGAAGAGGTGCCATCGGTGCCCAGTGTGGGCTGGTGTTTGCTTATAATAGTGCGTCGGAGAAGTTCCATGCAGAGGAGCACTTCAAAAGATTTGAAAGATTCGACAAATGGAGGCTGCAGGAATTCAAACAATTCTTAAAAAACAGGTAGAGGTGGCCTTCTTGTAACGAATACGTGGAAAATAACTGTTATATTAGTTCTTCTCGCAACGCCACTGGAGCTACTGAGAGTTGTTCCAAATGACTGAAAAAATAGGCATCACTTAATAGTTACTTGTTTGATTTTAATGAGCCTCTGTTTAAAGTGTTTGGGGAAATATATTGTCTTCAGCCTCTTCATGTAAAGACCTGCTTAAAAAGGGGTATAACAAACTTTCTGCTCGAGGTACAGATCAGTGATCACAGAAATGATCTACAGGAAGATAATTTCTTAGTTAATCTTTATTAAATTACTTTCTCAGAACTGTTGCTTAGGAGTGAGGGGAGGTTGGGAACATGGATAAAAGCATTTCCTCCATTTTCTGACCTTGCGTGTGCTGGAGTTCGGGTATGTGAAAGTTTCTGTTGCCTCTCTCTCATCTTTACAGCCATAATGTGCAAAAAATATTTTGGTAGCATATCAGCAGCTTTGCAGTTTCTTTAAACTTTTTCCTTACAAAGTTTGTTACGTTCTTCTGTACACAGAAGCAGTTCTTTGTGTGATGATTTGGGAGATGATGATCCGATTGGCTGGTTTGAAGTGGAAGAAGAATGGGATGAAGTTGATGTCAAAATGCAGCAATGCAGGATTTCCCAAGTAAGGAGCCATGAAACCCTTTGGCCTGGTCACGGTGGGCAGAGGCTCATCTTTGTGCTCTACTGTAATGCCTGTTGAAATAAACATAACTCCCCTTTTGTGCAAGGAGAGCTCTGCTGGGTAGAGGTAAATATCAGTGGGCTTCTGCTTAAAGGATTTATTTGACGTTTGTCCTCTGAGTTTTATTCTTCTCCTCTGTATATACACCTCTATAGCTGCAGTTAAATGGTGCTTCAGGATGAAATGTGAAGCTGAATTACGTGATAATGTGCAGACTAGTGGTTTGATCATGAGGAAATATTTCTAAAATGGATGACATGACTGTTGCTTTGTTCTGATATCGGGATGAATTAACTGCTGCGTTGTTACAGCGTGTATTCTGCAACCCTTCTTTCAAGGGACAAGACATTCCTAAGCAGTCCTGTCGGTTAGGTCGATTTCCTTGAGGAATGTGGGACTTTGCTGTTTCAAGAGTGGCAGGGTATGGGGTATTTGTAGTACTCAAGTAGGAAACTTTGCTTTTCAGACCCTGTATTTATCTTGATTCTGGCATCAGCTGTTGCACAGCTCCCCAGTACTTTTCTGTAGGGTGGAAACTAGCAGAAGGGGTGGCACAGTGATGTCAACTGGGCCGTTTTCTAAAGCCGTCTCTGCTTGCTGAGACATTCTGCGGTTGGCTGTGTAACCCTTAGTCCCCGAGACTTAGGAGTGTGCAGTTACCAAGTACATTTGGATGGCAGATCTTGCTGTTCCCTTCAGCTTTGTGTGCTGCACCTCACCGTGGGCAGATTGCATCGAAGTATGTCTTAAATATTACGTGTCCATCCTCTGCTTGCTTTTAAATGCAGATAATACTTCTTTAACCAGCAAAAATGCAGTGACTGTGGAGCCAAGGCACAGGCTGTGCAGCATGAATGGAACTGATAATGAATTAACTAAGCTTGTAGAGCTGTCACTGTATGTTTTCGGATGTGGGGAGGGTTCAAGCTTAGCCTGAATCTCAGGCTCCATATTCTAAACTTCTGGGAGTGGTTGACAGGGAATAAAGCTTCCCCCCGCTACCCCACCTGCAGTCCCTTCACACAGGTGCACTCATGTCTTTTAAATGCTAAATTTATGCTAACTTTTAAAACCAAATCTTGTGCTGTGTTTGTGTCCTTTCAGTACCTGATGATAAAGTTCTTGTGCACAAGACAAGACACAGCAGAACGGCTCGGAGTTCAAGGCCTGCACGTTCTTGGGTATCTTCGGCCTCTGCGAGACGAGCCCAGTAGGAGCATGAACTGCTTGCAGTGCAGGAAGACTGATGGTGATACGGTTTGTGGCACAACGCTTCTCCTGAAGACGCTTCACTTCATCCAGCAGCTGGCACAGGACCTGGTATTCTCCGTTGTTTTTAAGCGTGTGTTTGCCGTGCTAAAGGTAGTAAGGCTATGCTGACAGTGATGTGAATGGGTAAAGAAGAGTCTTGCTGCTAGCTACTAGTAACTGTTAAAATCATGCTGTGGGGATAAAAAAGTCTTCTGAAAAATAGCTTTCTGTGTATGTTTACTGAAGTTGACTAGGAATATGCTCACTTTGGTTCCAGGAGACAGCTAAGAACCATTTTTCCAGCATCCGGTTACAATGCAGTGTGAAGTAAATGCAACAGAAAGATGCTGTAGTGTCTGTAAGATAAGCTCTTTCTGAAGCAAACGTGGGGCAAAGCGCTTAGAGGGGTAGCTAGAAAAGTTGTATAGATTATAATGTCCTCTTTTTACCTGAAATAGTTCTGCAAGTGTCTAGGGTGAGACATACACGGTTAAGAGAGATGGCTGGTATGTGCTGATATACGTCAGCATGATGTACCTGCTTCTGAGGATACATACCAAGTCGTGCTTTGCTCATACAGTGCATGCATCTGTGCCTCTTCAACCCCCGTTCTGAACCGTGGGCGGTCTCTTTTTAGCTGTTACTTACTTTCAGTCTAATTAGATAAAGAGGTAGAGGTTGTAAAGTCTTTTGGTGGTGGAGGACAGGGATGGGGGTCTAGACATCTGGGAAGAGGAGAGAGAGTCCTGATTTGTAACTCTGTGAAAGTTTCAGCATGAACTGTCATATTGAGACACTGGAAGATCCTTGAAAGAACTCATACTGGAATTCGTGTTAGCTGCAAATTTATAGGAAACTAGGCTGCTTTAAGCCCAGTTCCTAGGGGTTTAGTTTTATAAATGTGTTCTCTATAGAGTTAATTTTTTCAATCCTGTTTTGTTTTGCCTTTAAGGTTCAGCA
>NW_010230565.1:18091-36825 GCF_000690775.1 Eurypyga helias
GATTAAAATACAAGTCATTTTTAGATTTCACAGGCCTTGATTTGCAGCTCTTCTGGAATTTTTACAATAAACTTCACCAAAAGTGAGTGATGACTTCGCTGTGTGGTAAAGCACTGATCTGTGTGTGTGTATATGTAAAGGAAGTGTGCTTGGTTTAGTTGCAGCCATTTCTTCTTCCTAAACTACATCATTCACATAAATAGCATTTTCCTACTGCTGCCATATGTGGTTTTGACTCTAATGTCATGTAGAAGCTTGAGATGTAGATTAATTTAGCTGGTAGCTATACTTTTTTGGGGTATGTGCTCTCTACTCAGTATGTTTTATCCATATGAGATAGTGATTTTCGTAGCCTTATCTATTTGGTGCAAAAGAGCTTATTTTCTAGTTTTTGTTTGATTTATGGTTCCTTACAGCCCAAGGGAAGAATGCATCTTTGCTCAAACACTGCTACTGCAGCTTCTCCAGAGCTGCTTCTCTGTGCTTACTGGAGGCAGTAAAACTGCTAAACCTCAAGAGACTTCTCAGAGCAAAACATCTGGTCACACAGAAGCTGCAGAAGAGCTCTACAGACATTTGTGTGAAGGTAATTGATATTTGATGTTTGACTCTTCTGGCTTACAAGCATGTTACACCAGTTACAATTTGGGAAAAGATATTTATTCCTAGAGGCCAAGTCTCTACTGGTTCTTTGTTTCTGCTTCAGGTCAGTGTGGCTAACTAGTCTATCATAGTGAAACTTTCCTTGGTTTTATGGACTTTTTGGCCACATGTGGTCTGGAAACAGCTGCAGTAGACAACTTCCTTTGAATGTCTCACCTGCTTGAACCAGCAGGGAATGTGATCCTTTAACTGGGGTTCACTTATTTCGGGTATTTCCTGTAAATACAAATGATCTTACAAGGAACCTGTAAGGTTCGGTCTCCTGAAAGGCAGGCTAGCGATAAATCAGATTCTGTATAACCTGTCACATCCTGAAAACTCTTATGGGCTCTGGTAGTCGTCAAATCTGAATGTTCCTAGAATTAATTTACTCAGTGAATAAATATGTCCTTAAAAAAAAAAAAATCTTTCTTGCTAGAAGTCAAGAAGTTTCCCCTCATTTTCTGTGTGTATAATGGGATTGCAAGGGCTTGAAGTTGTTAAAACAACACTGTTAATTCAGTTATGCCTCTGACATATTAGATGGAGTGTTAATTTGAACTTGCAATTTGGTTTCCTTTTTGTCTGAGCAGTAGTGGATATGGGGGACAGTAACTTCATGCCAATGAAAATGCTGAAAGAGGAAGTTAAGAACACCTTACTCAGTGGAGCAGCAGTCTTTTTCCCAGATAGACAGACCAGGCGGCACCAGCTCTTCACCATGATGGTAAACCTTTACATGAGAAATTGGTATTTAGTACCTGCTTTCTTTATGCAGAAAAGAGGACAAATCTGAGTTCTTGTTGTCAGATGATGTATACTTTGTCCCATTAAAATAACCCCCCTTTTTTTTTCTTTGCCTCTTTTTACCCTTCCCATTCTCTCTCTCTCTGCAGCTTATCCAAAGAAAGAAGAGCTAACCCTGCCTTTCTTACCAAAAATGAGTAGTAGAACACAGAAATTAGGATTCTTTCTCACAGATGAGAGAAACACAACATCTCATAAAAATAAATATTTTTCCTTTTTCTAGAAAAACATCACAGAGCAAGAACATAAGCAATCTGTACATCTTGCCTTCAGATCCTTGTGTACCCACTTCAGGTAGGGGGTCCTGAAACAGAAAATAACTGTCTGATACCACACATCTGTTAATAAGTTAATATTTAATCTTTCTTAGAAATGTTATTCCCCTGGGCAATAATTCTCCAAAATCATCAACTGATTTTGATTTAGAAAAGAGGATTCTACTACCTAATATTGTTTTTTAACCAAATAGCTATATAAGGCACTGTCCAAGGATGGTACTGAAATAGCTGTATATTGCTCTTAGGCTTCTCCTAGGCTGTCTTCCAGTTTTTTAAGTGATTATTTGTCCATGGTGATGGTTGGTATTGATTCAATCAGTCTGGAGTCATCAGAACCCAAACTCTTGACTTTGATAGTAATTATACGGTAGGATCTCTACAGATTTGTCACAAGGATAACTAAACTTGTGTTTTGAAGCTCTGCTACTTGTTGTTGGTTAGTAAGAAGATGTTTGTTTTGTAGTGATCAAGATCCTGGTGGGCTGCTGCTATTACCAGAGAAAGGAGTTGCTGCAAACTTTGACATAAGTGAAGTGCTGTCAGTCATGGATACCCTTCTGCTAGTGGCGGCAAGAGAGGTAACTGTTCCTCTTCCTGCTTCTTTGCCGTGATTTTTGTGTGCATTTGAACATGAGCTGCATGCCTGAGATGTGTGCTGAAGAGCTAGCTTTCCTGTCCTTCTGGATAAAACTGTTCATGGCTGTGCAAGTCTTCAAGATTAGATTTTTCCAGCCAATTGGAGTATTTACATTTTGTAATAGTAGAGTAAGGAATGTATAAGATGAGGTGTTTCCCGTAGTGCTGAAAGGCCTTTATGGCACCCTGTCAATGCTAGGAAGTGTAAGTAATCCTCCCGTACTGAGAGGTTAGAATTGGTGATGCCACTAAGGGAGGTGTGAATGGAGGAGGGTCGTTGACATACGCAGAAAAGATGTGCTGAGAACACTGAGTGACTCATATGCAGCTATTCCTACTTAAAATGGCGCTTTATCAAAGCAGAAAGCATTCGTTGTTCCATGGCATTATATGCTGCTTGTCAGCTGCATTTAATCTTTTCTGTGGGGTGAGTGGGATGTGGATGTCCATCACAGTTTACTTGGTACACATCGTGTGACGTTCTGCAGCAGAAGAGGGTATCCTTTTGGTACGTTCTCTGTTTTTCAGTGTGAAATGATGATGCTGGATGTTGCGCAGCAAGAGAGTGGCAGAGTCCTGTCTTCCTTGTTCTGGTCTGTTCAAGGTAGCCTCCTTTCATGGTGCTACCTGCAACTGAAGGGTAGTGATAATTCAGCCAAGGATCTCGCTGTGGAAATACTTAAAAACTGTAAGTGCTGGGGCTGAATGCAGAATTAAGTGTGGTGTAATGCAGGACTTTAAAATACGATTTTGCAAAGTGCAGTGTAATAAGTGTTCACTAGTGGTTGCCTGAGGCACACTTATAACTGTCATAGCATTTCTAATCTCTCTAGGAAGGAATTTGTAGTCAGATTGAGCAACTTAGAATTTTAGCCATGCCAATAATTTTATGTTGGGAGAATCTTCAGAAAACATTTCAGTAAGTTTTGAGGGACAAAGACTGAAAAAAACCTCAACAACAAGCAGTTACAGACTCTCACTTGAACATTTTGGTTTCTCTAAATGTCCTTATTTTGATAAGCTCGTGTGTGGTGATGTGGATTTTCCTAGATGTTTGTGATAGCAAGAAAAAAGGAACTAACTTAGGGAGCTGGGCACTTCTAAGGGGTGTTTTGCTACAAGGGGTTTGTTAATTAATGCAGCAGCTCAGTACAGAGTAGTTAATTGAGCCAAGTACTTAATGGAGATGTGTTTTTTTATATAAAATTACTTCATATTTATGCTATTTGTGTATAAATAAGTTTATTGTCTTACACTTAAAAATGGAGCAAGGCTAGAGCTAAACTTTACTACCCTCGCTTGGTACTTAAGCTTCATTTCTTAGCTGTGCAGGGAGGCTACTGGGTGCCCTGAGATTGTTTCGACAGTCCTGGAGCATTTGACTAAACTCCTCACTCATCTCTTCTTTAATATCATTGCTAAGCATGACTTTTTTCCACCATAGTAATGTCACAGAAAACTCTGAAGTATTTTCACTCTTGAGTGTCAGGGCCTGGGGCAGCAGGTGCCTTTCCTGCTGTCCGTCTTGCACATGTCAACCCACGCTTCAGTGTTTGATAAAGCAGGTTGTGGTACAAAATCCTTAAGGTGGCTATTAAAGGGTTTCTTTTCTCTTTAGATGTGGGCCAGTTCCTGTCAAACATCAGAAAGATTTTGCAGTCGCTTTTATCCCAATATAGTGGCAAAGCAATAGTAGAAAAAATAAGTAACTCTGTCTTTGCTATGGCAACACGTCAGCTGGTAAGTGAGCGCTGGGATTTTGTACTGTTCCCAGGTAGCGTGGCTGTGGTTATGTGCGTTATCACGAGACCTGTGTTTTCTCCTAGGTCATCTTCTTGTTGGATTTTTGCACTTTAGACATTCCGTACTGTACGCTGCTGCAGGGATTCAGCACTTTGATAGAACCACTGAAAAGCCTTTGCAGTGAGCCTCATAAGGTAACTAAAGATACAGGCACTATTAAGTGTAGTGAAACAAAAGCAAAATGGCAAGAAAGACATAGAAAACTCAGGTGATTCTGTTGATGGGCATTTGAAAGGAGGTGGAAAGATTCTAAAAGCATGGGATGTGTAATGAAATATTGTGTGAAGAACTAGAAATGTATCTGTACTGATAGGGAAGATGAGCAGAGTGACCAGGCAGTGCAACTGGAATGGGAAGTCTATAAGGAAGGAGGGATTCTGAGGAGGAAAAGGAAAATAAATTAAAAATAGTATGTGCTTAATATTTTGAGCTTCATTGCTTGTGGTGATGCAAAGTTTGTATGTCTGTAGTGTAGATGTTTAAATCTGCATTACTCATCCAGGCTCTTTTGGTTGTTATTGGAGACTTGTAGGCACTCTGGGGTGAGACTGTCTCCTCCCCAGTAGACTACTAGATGAATTTTGCTTTAGAAGTGCTTCCTTACTATCATTATCAAGGGTGTCTTTAACTAGTTGAGGTGTAAATCAATGCTGTAGCCTCTTAAAAGCCACTTTGTATGTACAACTGGCAGCTTGAAAGTATAGACACAAAAATCTAGTGTGGTGATTTTTTTTTTTTAAAAGGTTGAGATTTGTGTCTCAAAAATGCATTTTTGTTGTACAGATGGAAATGGAAAGCTGGCAGCAAGAACAGCCTGTAGTATTGCGAACATGGACGATGGAATCGCCTCATAACTATGAAAATAATTGCCATGAGGTCTCAGTCTTCCTCTGTCATGGGGCAACTTACTTTGAGGTGGAATTTGATGAAAAATGTGAAACTGAAAGGAGGTAATTTAATACTGTGCTGTTGGATTCCAGTGTCTGTTTGCAGAGGGGCAGTTAATACTTCAGTGTGCAAAGAGTAATACTTGTATGCCAAGCAGGCCGTTTCAGTTACTTCGTTGTCCTGTGTGACATACAGTGTGTTATTCTGAATGACTTCTCGTGCTGAGAGCCACTTCTGGCAAACGCACAGACGGGCTCTTCGTATGAATTTGGCTTCCTTCGGCCTCGGCCTGTTCGGTAATGTCGCTGTGACCACTGCAGTTTGTGCTTGGGGCATTTATTTTGCCCCCTTCAGGCATAACTATTGGCTTGGCTTCTCTTGCTAACATAGCAGAGTGGTGCTTAGTTGAGGCATAGGCCAGATGTTAAAATATAGCACCCGTTAGCAGTTTGGAAGGGTTGGGAAAGTTTTACAGGCACGCAGGTCTGCGTTTGTTGGGACTGTGGCATTGAAACATGAAATAAACTTGGTAGCAGTCACGTGAAGCAATGCAGGCACGGTTAGAAAGATGTGACAGGGAGCTCTGAGATGCAGCACTTGTGAAAATCCAAAAGCAAATGTTTTCCCCCAAAACTTAAAAAGTATATCTGGATGTAATGAATTGCAATTTTCACAGGTATGATTACTTGGAGTTTACTGATGCCAGAGGTGCAAAAACTCGTTACGATACAAAGGTTGGCACTGAGAAGTGGCCTAAGGTGAGCACCCTTAAATTCTGAACCGAGTGATATATCCAATCTTAGGGAATTCTTATGGTTCTTACGGCAAAGCTATTGTCTACAGCATGTGTGCTTCTGTGTGTGTGTTTGTTCCTGCTCAAAGGTGGGGGGCAGGAAGTGAGGAAGAAAGTCTGCAATGATGCAAATAAGAGGAATGAATGAGTAAAGAATCCCTCTTTGCTGCTGTTATCGAGGGAGCAGTCATTCAAAGTGAAAAGTAATAATTGTGCTTAACTGCCAGCAGTTAAAAGGGTAGAACTTGTTGATGCTCTGCTCTCACAATGTTATATGTCATAAGGCAAGGCAAGCGTGCTTCCTGCAGCTGCTCTTTCTTCACTGACACCTACCCAGCTCAAATGGGATGATTCTCTATTGTTTCATGGCTCCCACTTTTAAAGCTCCATCATCTATGAAATTTATCATTAAGCTATTCACTAGAAATTTTCTCTGCTTGGTATCGTGGGTTTCTCATTCAGGTGGTGGGGGAGGTTAGATTTGTTATGGACAGAACGTAATACTGAAAAACCACAGTTGCTGAAGGAAATTCATTACCCTGAAACGTCTTCCTGTCATGTACATTTGGCAAAATGACTGTTTTGTTGCTCTGTAGAAAGTGACCTTTAAGGCTGGCCCACGGCTGCAGTTTCTCTTTCACTCTGACAGCAGTAATAATGAGTGGGGCTACAAGTTTTCCGTCACTGCTTATGGCCTACCGGATGTTGCGGTTTCTTGGGGCTTGGATTTACAGCTTCTTGTATCCCGATTGATGGGGCGCTTGGCTTCCCGAAGCATGGCCCTGAAATCTCTACGAGGTGAGTGCACTTGATAGCTCCAGATGTTGGGGTACCATGTAAACAGAAGATACAAGGACCTTATGTTTCAAATACCCTGTGAAAATAAAGTTCCTTCTGTACTTCCCTCTTGACTGAGGATGGCAGACTTGCTGTATTGATGCTTAACGACATTTGGCTGTTGAGCTATATCCGTTTTTAATGGCTGCAGTGCAGCGAGCCTGGCCACTGTTCTGCGGGACTACTCTGAAAATGTCCCGGGGTCAGTGTGACTCTTGTAGTAGTCAGAAGCCAGGTTTAGGAAGCGGGGGACACCTGGAATTCATACTGAGCTGAATTCTGTTTGTGAAGTGGTAGCAGTTTGGCTAATTCCTGGAGTTAAGCACACTTGGGATTTGGGCTACTGAAGCTAAGTAAAATACAAAATGTGAGATGGGTGCCATAAGACAAAAAAAGAGTTGTTTATTCTTTCATTTCAAAACCAGAGCATTTGCAGCTTCCTAAATCTGAATTCATTCCCTACTGTGGAGAAGTTGAGCCAAATTAAAGAGTGCTTGCTGCAGTCACTACTTAGCTTGGAAGTTGAGGCAGGTACTTACCTGTGGATTTAGGGAACTAATTGAAGTGTTTTTATCAGGGTAATTTGCTATATGTAAGGAAGCTCATAATTAACAAAGGAGAAAAATATTCTGTCCTTTGCAGGAGAAAAAGCTTTTACACTTTCTTGCAAATTGTTTGGGGGTTTCTGTGGATATAAGTACAGCCGAAATGTTTTATCTTATAGCGACAGTATGTTATATTATGGAAGGACTTTGCATCCTTACTGCCATCATTAAAGAAAGGCTACATCGGTTTTCTGCACCACATCAGCGAGACAGAAGTTAGGACGTGTTGTTAAATTACTTGTTCTTTCTATTTGCCTTACCTGTCCCCCTGCCGATGTTTAGCATTTATTTTCCTTAATCTGTAAAAGTGCTTATTAACTGCAATGTCTCTTCCAATTCCTCGCAGAGCTAGGTAGTGAAGCAGACTTGCCTCCTTTGAAAGTAACATCAGTTCTTAATTCTCCGCTGTGGAAACCTGTCTTCAGGCATCAGATGTGTCCTGCGGCACTCCCAGGAGCCAGTCAAAGCAGTAGACAGCACCAGGGTAAAAAAGAGGTACTTCACTGCTGCTTTTGTTTCATTGGCATGAAATCCCCGAGTGTCAGAGTTTTTCAGACTCAACTAGTTGATACGTCCCTCCGCTTACGCTGTTGTGCTGAAGTGGTCATCGTTTGTGCTGTTTAATTTGCATATGGGAGGAAAGAAACTGTTGTCCTGTGCCTTTTATTAGTTTGCAGTTTCATAGAATCACAGAATGGTTGGGAGGGACCTTCAAAGACCATCTCATTCACCTCCTCCCCGCCTTGGGCAGGAGCTTCTTTCATTAGATCAGGTTGTTCAACTGTGGGAGATACTGTAGAAACCAGCCGCAACAATTTTTCAGGTACAACTGAAGTAACTCGTTTCTGACATTCTTTCCAGGCTAGAAGCTCTCACCAGGATGACTGCCGTCACTTTCTTATCGACTTTGCAAAATCAGATCCTGCCCAGGACTTCAGTGGGCAAAAATCTGAACTTTTCAAAGGACTTACACAGGCATGTAAAAAACAGGCCCCAAAGACAGATGTAGTTGCTGGTTCTACTGTTGATCAAGCTGTGAACTCAACGTTTGCTGCTTTGGTGTATCTCACTCCAGAGTTATATGAAAAGCTTCAGAAATATGGTAACTCTAATATTAGACTATCTTAATAATGGAGACTTAAAGTTTGTAAAAGGCTGTCTTATCGTTCAGTTTATAAACTCTGAAAAATCAGTTTAGTGTGACATTTTAAAAAAGATGTTCTGTATAAAGGAGTCATCGTTTAGGAAGGTTGGGTAAGCCTTATCTCTAGAGTGTTCATTTTTTATTCATCTATGGTTTTGTCTTCAGAGCTCTGTCCACATATCATCATAAGCTCCTGACTAAGCCTTGTAAACGTGTACCCGGGGAGAGCCGTGATTCCTCTGGGGTTTTAATTCAGAACAAAGTGGCTCCCAGGGATTGAAGGTTCTGATACCAGTTTCCGCTGTCACTGTAGCTTTTCTAAAAAGCCAGCACCAACTTATATATGTTTTCAAACTGTGGAAACTAACCTTGGCATACTTCAAATACACATATATATGTGTGTGTGTGTATATATATATACATTTTTTCTTTTTAAATGAAGGTAGTGTTGTGCTTTTGACTTGTATAATGTCCATTGTAATACAGTTTACATATTTTCAGAAGGTAAAATAACTTTTTAACTTGCACCATCCTACCGTTAAGTTTATTGATATGTTTGAAGTATTGGACAGTCATGTGTTACTTGGTTTTGAAGAGTTTCATTTTAGGCTTTTGCTTTCTGTCACAGTTTTGAAGTTGAACATCTTACATTTTGAGCTATAAAGTTATGGGTAAAAGTGATTGACACAAAGACTGACTTGATGACTAAAGTGGTTATTGCCTTTAGTCATTTTGTCTGTGTCTGACAATTGGTCTGATTTTCTGAGTAGGATTGAAGACGCTGGTAGCTCAGGAAAATTTTAACGAGTGGATAAGATACCCATCCTACTACTATGTTAGTAGCTTCACGTGGCCGTTTTGCTGGGGCAGGACCCATGTTCAGCTGTGCCATGTGAAGTAGCTGCAAGTGGTGCTGAAAAGAAGGAAATGAAGGATTTTGAAAGTCCAGTCCAGAAATTCATAGCACAAAACAAAAGGGTAAAAAAAAAAAAAGCAGCTAACTGAATACATCTGTAGAACTTTAAGCATTTCTTGATTATTCTGATCTCAGTTTGCATTAGTGATATTTGCATGTACAGGGAGAAGTTTTTATTTTTTGTGACTGCAGGCATCAATTCTGGGAAGAGATGAGAAAGATACTCGTAATTTAACTTCACAAATAACTCCGTCATGGTGCAGTTTATGTATTTAAGGCATATGAATGTTGGTAGTTTCTGTTCCCTAGTTTCCTTACAGGCATAATTCCAAGTATTGACTAAGAGTTGAAAAGAAGGCTTTAGCATAATTTTAGTGAAGTAGTCAAGTTGTATAAAAATGGAGCTGTAAATAAACAGGACTCTTCTTTCTCTCATTTCCAGTCAACAGTGGAGGCAAGGTGCCTTTGAGTGATGAGTTTGCACAAGTATATTCCCTGGCCGATTCAATTAGAATATGGATGGTAAGATCACTCAGGAGGGTATCTGTTAATGTCCTTGACCTTAATGTTTTACAGCATAGTGTTACAGAGTAGGGTGGAACCATGTTTTCCTTCAGTGACTCTAGGTCAACTGTTTTCACTTTAGGAAGTACATACAGTCACTTCTAAACTTTGAACTTAAACATTTAAATGCATTCTTACACCCCCCCGCCTTCCCTCAACCCTAGGTGTGTCACCATGAATATTTAGGACTGCATTTGACTCAAATTCAGTTACATTCGTGTTATTTTTCAGCAAGAATTTTTGTTGCTAATTAAGAATCTCACATAGCAGTTGGAGTTCTTTTGAGATACAGAATAGAAAGAAATAGGTGTTGAACATCATGCTTGCAGTAATGCAGTGCTAACAGAAAAGGAAATGATGGCTTCTTTCACAAGCAAGTAACTGCCTTCAGTGCAGAGTGTGTTTTACATGTATTGAAAGATAAGCCATGTGTCAGGAGCTGGTGTCATCAGCTCCCGGCCTGGTGAGAGGTGTCTGCATCATCACCTAAAGCTGTAGAGAGCCAAAATTCATTTACATTTTGCTAGGCTGCGGGAGATTCTACATGTTAACAACTGTGACCCTCGAGAACAGCTAATTCAGGCTGTGGCTGCTTCGCTGCTCCTCTTGTGAGCCCTTCAGGTGTGGGCCAGCCAAGTTAACTGACCTAGTGTCTTGTCACCGCCTCCCTCCTCCTTCCTGCCTGCAAGAATTGCTGGCAGCTTGGTGCACCAGAGATGCAGTGAGTGCATATGCAATTACTCGTCTTAACATGCGTTGTGCCCGTCACGTGCCAGGCGACGTTTGCATCTGACAGTACTCATTGAGATGAAGTGATGCTTTTGGGGAATCTTCTCTCACGACTGGATGTATATCTCTTCCTGAGTGGTGGGAGTGAAGGAGAAGCTTTCATTTTGTTGGAGGGCTGATGCATATCCAGTCACAAGACAGGGAAGGGTCTCAGCCTACAAACCTTGGGCATCTCTGTGTGAGGCTCTTACCTGCTCTGATAGTTTAGCTACAGCTCTTGCACACTACTGGGTGTTTTGTTCTGCAGAGGGGACTAGTAAATACTGTCACCTGTTCCTAAGATTAAATTCGTTTAATGTGCTGCAGTCTTCATACTGCCTTACTGTATGGATATACAGAGGGAGTCATATTTTAACTGTTTTAACATCCTGTCTGCAGTTGGAAATGAAGCAGAAATCCCTGATGGGTAAGGGAAATGACACTGAGGAGAAGCAGAACACAGAAGCAAGTGAAGTGAACCCAGAAACTCTTGGTAAGTGTTGCCTTTCCAAATGTATAAGCATTCCAAGTGGTTCAGTCAAGCATTGCCTTGTAAATGTTAAGCATTATTTTTGCTATGAAAGGTTTAAGTTAGCAACTGGGGTTACTTTTTAATACCTGAAGAAGTAAGCTGGTGTGCGTTACACGAACTGTCTGGGGTTGTGTTCTGCTATTTTCTGCAAACAGTAGTACATGAGAAAATTGTGTGAAGAGTGGTCTCTTACTTGGGTCACTGAACTTACATTCATCTGTTTGTGTAGATCCTTGCTACCGCTATTAACTGTTGTTAGAATAGCAGCTGATTGTTGTTAGTATAAAATGTGTTCTCATTGACTACTGTGTGCTTCATATGGTTCAGTGTGATTTATTCAAATCCAGTGCTTGGAAAGCTAGAATTGAGTAACTGATAGCATCATGATCAGTGTAATGAGAACAGCAGTGTTTTCTAGCTGTCTTGGCTCAGAATAAGTAAGATAAATCACTTTATTCCTGAGCAGAAGATAGCAAGTTGGGCATTCTATTGTCATGATTTTAACTCTTCTGATTTTTATGCTGCAGCAAAACTTTGTATTCAGAAGAGCCTTTTGTTACTGAATTTTTTGCCTGGAAGAGCAAAAACGAAAGATTCTGCTTCAGACAGTCTGGAAGCTCAAGACATTGATGATCTCCAACAGTATGTCAGTGATAAACGCCAAAGAAAAGGTTCTGTTGTGGACACGGACTTCCAGGCAGCACCCTCGTTGTTGTCCAGTGGAGTAACTCATCCTGTTTCAGAAGAGGGGGCCCGAATGACGCAGTCGGATGCAAAGATTCAACAAGTTCCAGACCCCCTCAAAACAGAAGCAGCTTCTGCATTTCATAGTAAGCCCGCTGAAAATACAGTTTCACAGCAAGAAGATGTATCATCACCTCCTTCCACGCCCACACGAAAATCGCAGCTCAGCCGTGGAAGACTAAGGCTGCTGTCTTTCCGATCAGTGGAGGAGCCAAGAGCTGTGCCTACTGTGAAGGAGAAATATCCTATATTGAAGAACATATTAGACTTTATTAAGGATCAGTCGCTTTCACATGAAAGGTAAGCAGGTTGGAAAATGTAGCCAGTTACAGAATACAGAAACTTCTCTTCACACCTCTGCGGGTGGAATAAAATATATTTTAGCTGCAAGATAGTATTGAAAAACATTTTGTACAGGAATAGTTGTCAGATTCATAGATCACACTTCAGTTATTCCCAACCATGCAGGGACTCACAGAGAGTCCTACTTCCTTTGATTCACTTAGATCGTGTAGAACTTCAGATTGTAAGACAAACCATTACTTAGCATTTTATTGTCTTGCGTCCTGAGGTCTGTTTGCAGTGGCATTTAGTGTTTTAGTTACAAACAGCAGAGACATAGTATATCAACACTAGCAATCCTGGATACCGCGTATGGAATAGTTGCATCTCATTAAATTACCCGGTATTCTGAAAATGTAAATCAAAAGAGATTTCCAGTTCTTGGGTTGTATCTATTTCTTTGAGACTCTAAAACTTGGGCTGGTGCAGCAAATGCTGGATTCTATTTGACACTTTCGCACTAGCTCCAGCTGTAAGATGCCACTGCTGAAATACATCTGAAAAATTAGATACCAACCTCTTGTTTAATTAGTGAAGCACTTCTTGATTTTTGATTTGTGTTATTTTAAGCACAATGTTTGGAATTCCTCATAAGTTTGGGTTTTTTTTTTTTTTTCTCAGTGTTTTGAAGGTTCTTGCTTTGAGAAAATCCCAAGGACAGAGTATTATGGAAGTGCTCAAAACAATCCGCCGGTGCCTAGACTCCCTTGGGCAGCCACATTGTTTTCACCCACCGTGTGTACTTTTTCTCTTAGAACTTCTAGCCTGTCAGAAAGATTTTACAAAGTAAGTAATTATTTAGACAAGTCTCAGCCATGTGATTTAATGTGTCTTAGCCATTGCGTTCTCCCAGTCATATATATTGAAAACAGGAGAAAGTTATTGCTTTTTAATCCATATGGATAATAAAAATATGATCTGAGGATTGGGTTTTAGGCCGTTATGCATATCTTGTGTGTTTCATTAAAAAAATTAATAACTATTCCCAAGTGGGAGGTAGCTGTACAGCTGTCGATGCCGGTGGGTATCATGTGGTTGAAGCACAGCGTGACTGCCTAGAAATATCTTCACAGTTCCAACCAGATTACAGCGGACTCAGAAAGGTTGTGGGGTCTTCAGTTATTGCTTTAGTTGAAGTTCCTGTCTAAATCAAGATTGGTTTCTTTCTCATCCAGAAAAGCTGTAGTGATCTAACTGGCAATGGCTTACGCAGCATGACGACTGTTTTGACCTTTGTAAATGAAGATAACGCCGGTCTGGCAGCAGAACTAACTTTCAGGAATGGTTCATGTTGTATCTTGCTAGGCCAGCGTTTGCTTACTTGTGAATTTTCCTACCTTTGGATGTGATACCTGTACAAGACAAATTTCACCGTGGGGTGGTGTATTTCACTCCTGGGCTGGGGGGCTGAAGTGAGGGCCGTGCATGCTGAGGTCTGCAGCACTAATGGCTTTGAACCAGCTGCAGGGCATGCACATACACACAGAAAAAAGAGGCAGAAATGATCATATTGATGATGTGCATGTGCAGCTGTTGTTCTGAGTAAGGAAAGATAATTTGGAAGGGTTTTTTTTTCAAGCTTTGGCTAGAAAGCGCTATCTCAAAGCAGGGCTAATAGTGTTCCTGCTCACGAATTTAGGTCTGATTTCTGTGGGGTGTCTGGACAGTGCCCTCTGAACTCTGTCGGCTGGCTTCTCACTTGTCAAGAGCTTTTTATGGGCATCTTGCAGTGCACAGATCCCCTTTAAGATCTTGAGTAGGTGTTTATAAAGCACCTTTTAATTTGAAGGAAGTTCTACTGTCAGTGCCACAGGAATACTCTCTCTGCTGTTTCGTTTCTGAACTTCCAATTCCTGGTACAGGATTCCTTTATTTTATTCTTGAAAGTGATAGACTGCATTTTAAACAAAACCAGTGTCCTTCCCACTTGTGGGGAATGTTTAAAGGATTGCCTGTTTGTAGAATTTGCACAAAGCATGATACCTAGAATGTAACCGTCGATTCTTGACTACTAAACTGGCGCTTTAATTCCTAGCTACTTTGGGAACTTGGAAGGCTGCGGTGCTGAGCTACACAGAGAGATTCGAGAGTCCTACTATGAGCTTGTTTTGTTCCTGGTAAATTCTGTGAAGGGATTTAGTACCATTAATGACAGGTACGGTACACTGCTTGCATTACTTATGTGGGGGTTTTTTCCTCTTCTTCCTCACCTCTTCCCTTGTCATTCATTGTTTAATGCCTCAATTAAGTTTGATTATGCATTTCATTATTTACAGAACTAAATGAGGAGCCTTGACCTTGTGATTAAAGACACTAAGTTAGCTTTTTATTACTACTATGCAGAAAAGCACAATAAATTTGTGCTTGTATTTGGGCAATACTTGGGCAAGAGTAATGCCACAATAAAATTGTAATTCTGCAATGATGTTTTAAGGTGAAAGCTCATGTTTTGGTAACATTCTGGTTAAACGTTTTAGGATTTATAGCAGGGTGTCCTAGAGAAATGAGATTTTTTTGACTATAATGTCCGTCTCTGCCAATAACTTCTAAGTACTTTGTTGGGTTTCAACTGACCATGGCAAAGGTTTCAAACAGAACAAGTTCCTGAAAATACCAAGAAAATGTTGTACTGCAGAGAAGAGACAAACCCTCTTGCTGATGCTCAGGCAGTAGCACAAACTCCATCTCAAAGTGAATCCATGAAGGGTACCATCTTTATTTCAGATTGCATTGGCTGCGCTTCCTGCTAAATCGTGTGTGTTTATGCATGAGTAAACATGAGTTTCTGCCACGTGATTAATTTAATACAGAGTAAAGCCTGGGAGTCAGTGTGTAGTGGTTGTCTGCCCTTACTCCCCAAAAATCCTGTTTTCAGCTTCAGGTTAGAGCTGTCACCTTTTATTGTCCTGTGTTTTCTAGATCATTGCTTCCTGCCTTATCGTGCGTGCAGACAACTCTCCTTCACCTTTTGGATATGAGTTGGGAACCGAGCGATCTTTCCTTCTTTGTTGAGATTCAGTTACCACATCTTCTTATGAGTACATCACAGGAAAACATAAGTATTCATGACAGTGTCATCTGGTGAGTCCGGGAGAGTGCAACTCTCACGTGGTGCTAACTACGGATACCATTTTTACCATGAAAGGCTCCTGAACTTTGTGCTGGAACAAGCAGTAAAAGTACTAAAAACAATTATGACATAATTTTGGCCGGTATCTGAGGGCTTGACTGGAGTATTGGAATTGTTTTGCAGCATTGCTAGTGTAACAACTATTGACATTTTATCTTTAACCTGATTGCTGCTGGGACACTTCACTTGTTCAGCAGAGTAGCAGGAGGTAGATAATGCTGTTTGTCTTGATAAATATCAAATGTTTTTTACACCTGCATGTTGGAGTTTTATAGTAGCTGTACTTCTTACACTTGAGCAAATGAGAGGGCCAAAAAGCTTTTAAAATGGCTCGTCTGATCTGCCAGCATTACCAAAAGCAGTTTTGTAAGTGTAGATTTTTGATTTTGCATTCTGGTCCCCAACTGTATTTAAGAATTTGTCATAGAGGCAAGCAGCAGGTGTCTATATGGTCATTTATTAACCAAGTCAACTGGAATTCTCACAACTGTGTTTTTATTGGCATGTTATAGGACTTTGTTCTTTAAAAACAAGAGTATCCCGAGTTACATTAGAGGCCAGCCTGATTGCATTCCAACTTAATTTTGAGCTTACTTTTCTTTTAGTCAGTGGAGTGAAGAAGATGAAATTGCAGACTACAAGCAAAACTGTGAGTGGATGGATGAATGTCAGGATGTGATGTTCGAGACCTGGTATGAAAAGATAGCTCAAGCTGACCCAGAGAAGCAGAGAAAGGTGACCTCATGATTTTCTTGTTGATCTGCAGAAGGGGTAAACAGGGGACTTTTAAGGAGAGAAAGGAATCTGGCTGAAACGGATTTTGCATGAGTTGGATCCCTGACTCCCTGTAGGCCTTGGAAAGTCTAAAATGATTAAAATATCCCCATCCTTTTTAGCAGGGGAAGTGTTCTGCTTTCTGTCTAAAAACAAGCTTTCTCAAAGTCAGAAAATAATATTTAAATTGTGTCTATTTATTGCTCTAGATGCACATGTTTGTTGCTCGTTACTGTGACCTGTTAAATGTGGACATATCCTGCGATGGCTGTGATGAAATTGCACCATGGCATCGCTACCGCTGTCTGCAGTGCAATGACATGGATCTCTGTAAAACTTGTTTTCTTGGTAAGAATCATTAAAAAACCCTCAAAACCCTATAAACAAAGGCAAAATAGTGTCTTCTGAAGTATACATTAAATAAAGTGAAAAAAATGTTAAGCTTTTCCCAATCTGAACATAAATTTGAAACTAAGAAAGATCCTTTATCAGAAAGGATTTACGTGGAAATCTTAAAATGCTTCTTTACAGGTGGAGTTAAACCCGAAGGCCATGAGGATGACCATGAAATGGTTAACATGGAGTATGCCTGTGATCACTGTCAAGGAGTTATCATAGGTCGGAGAATGAACTGTAACGTGTGTGATGACTTTGACCTTTGCTACGGATGCTATTCTGCAAAGAAGTACTCTGACAGGTATTAAACGTGTGGTTTTGTTTCCCTCGCTTCACTGGGCAGAAGAGATGAGTAAAAGCTGTCGTTCTCCTGGTGCTTCCTAGGAGGTTGTGTCTGACATCAGAACACCTAGCTGGTGTCCTTCGAGGAAACACAGCAAATACAGGACCAGCTCAGCAAACATTTCTGCAGTTTGGAAACCTGCCCCAACCTCTGAAGTGACTCACTAGCAATTGTTTTCTAGTTGTAGCTAGGAAAAGGAAAGGGAGTTATCAACCCTGAATGAGAGGAGAAATGGATGCTTGCTGTGGTCAGCCAACACAGGTTTCTGTGCTTGACACCAAAGATCTTTAAAAAACAGGTCTGTGGTTTGAAACTCTGGAATGTTGAGTTTTTCTTAGTTTCCTGTAAAGGTGTCGTGTGTCACAGTGCAGCCGCTTTCTTGCTAGCCAACATATCCGAGTTACGTACCTTCTTCTTTCAGTCACTTGCCCACTCACAGCATCACGGTGTACCCAATGGTGACTATTCGAATCAGTGACCGGCAGAGGCTCATCCAGCCGTATGTCCACAATTATTCCTGGCTGCTCTTCGCAGCTTTGACCCTCTACAGTGCAGATCTGGCAAATGGGGAGGAAGTGGAAGGAGAGAAACTAGATTCCCAGGTCCTCGGTCATGCCAGAGTTCTACAACAGCAGTGCATACAGCTCATCGGAGACTGCTTGATGAAAGCACAGCACGGAAAAGGTGAGTCAGCTCCTCCTTCACTGAAACAATGGTGTCTAGCGAGTGTCAGAAGAGTCTGTGACTGCTCACTTGGAAGTTTCCAAAGGAAAGGGGAAGCTACTGTGTACTTCACTGAGAGTAACTGTTTATGTAGAAAGCAAATGTAGAACAAGTGCCGTTCAGGGTCACAGGAACATGGAAAACAAGGCGCTTGAGAAAATTAATTTTATGCTTACATAAATATTGGAGACAACTTGGCAGCTGTTTGGTTGCTTTTTCTTTTTTCCCTCTTAAATGTTGTGGAGGGATCAATCAGTATAGCTTCATGTGCTGCTACTGATGTGTTACTGACAACTGAAGGACTTGAAGGAAAGCAAATAACCTGGTGGAAAATGTTTTTGGTTCTGCATCTCTTGGCAAGATTCTTTTTAACCTTGTTTGTAGTATGAGAGAAACTTCTGGGGATGATGTCCCTTTGTCTGGAAACGAGAATTTCTGTGAACTAAGATCTACTACAGAAAATAGGGTGGTACTAGAGACGTATGTTGAATGTATCAAAAATTCTAGACTCAAATTCAAATACGTTTGCTGGTGGGGCTTTTTTGAGCAGCTCTCATACAGCTGTTCCCCTCAGAAGGGGAACAGAGGGCTCAATATGCTGACCAGACCCATCACATGGGGAACTCTGCAGGCTCCCTGGGGACCAGGTTAGGGCCATCCCCAGGAAACTCCCTGGTCTGGTTTGGCCCTCGGATTATCACCCCTTACTGGTCAGGCAGGTGGACAGTGATGAGCTTGAGGAGAGAAACCCAAAAGACATCAAAAGGGACTTCAGGGCCCTGGATGATTGGCTGCACAGTTGGGAGCACAGGTGGTGTTTTCCTCAATCCCTTCAGTGGCAGGGAAGGATACTGGAAGTAACAGGAAACCACACCTGATCAACACGTGACTCAGAGGCTGGTGCCAGCAGTGGAATTTTGGGGTTTTGCTCATGGGGAGGATCCAGGGAAATACAGGCCAGTCAGTGTCACCTCTGTGCCTGGCAAGATCATGGAGCAGATCCTCTTGGAAAAGAGGATCTGCTCTATGAGAGGCACATGGAGCAGATCATGCTGAAGCACATGGAGAA
>NW_010230566.1:0-389 GCF_000690775.1 Eurypyga helias
GGGAGGAGCAGAGCCCCCATAGAGCCCAGGGTTACTACCCGGCGGCCGAACGCCCCTACGTGCCTGCCGCCCCCCAACCGGTTGATGGGCTGGACCGCCGGTATTCCCATAGCTTGTATCACGATACGGGGGGCTCACCGGAGCAGGGCAGCCCAGACTCATACGCCAACCAGCAACCCGTCGGCCACGGCATCGCGTCCACTGATAACCTGCAAGCTCCTGCCGGGACAGGGTATGGGAGTCAGTACCCACCCTACGAACCGCAGCCACCTTTTCGGGAGCCTTACGGGGTTCCTCGCCCCGAGTCTTACCTGCCTGCCAGGAACCCTGAAATGCCGCAAGCTGTCCCCGATAACCAAGCCCGGGTCAGCGTGGGCAGTGTCTACAGG
>NW_010230566.1:633-7761 GCF_000690775.1 Eurypyga helias
GGAAAAACAGGAAGGAAAGGGAAGGGGTGCGTAGGGGCAAGTCCAGCAGGGTCTGGGCTTGGGGTGGGTCTGTGCCATGTTCCAGGTCATCCTGTATTTGTGAGGTGGGTCTGTGCCGTGTCCCAGGCTGTCCTGCCTTGCGTGGGGTGGCTGTGTGCCGTGGGCTGGGGGCACGTTGTGCTCCTGGGGTAGGACAGTGCCATGTCCCAGCTCATCTCAGCCATGTGCCTTGTGCTGGGGAAGACTTGATTCACGGGTGGATTTCTGCTACCTCGCTGGGGGCTGATAGCCTCCATCACTGCCACCCCCACCCCTCCCCAAGGGGGCCGCAGCAGGGGACCAAGGTCACAGCAGGGACGCTGTCACTTCACGTCCTACTGACCCCGATCCTGATGAAATCCTGTGGCTTTTGGCTGAGGCTTGCCAAGAGTGGTTTTTCTCCGTGGTGAAATTAGAAGGAAGGCTGAAGGGTGTGAGGAGCAACAGCCTGGGGGATCTGTTCCCTGCTGGTTCCTTGGGAAAACCATCTCAGCTGGAGCCTCTGACCCATCTGATCCCATAACCCATCCAGCACCATCCCTGGTTTCTGAGAAAAATCCATCCCAGAGGGTTCGTACTGGGGGAAGCGTTCATCCCAGCCCTGCCCCGTTGCGTGCGAGCGAGTAAACACAGACGAGAGCAGCCTGGCTGGGTCAGCCCGAGGTCCGGCTGGCCCTGCTGAAGATGTGTGGGAAAGAGCTTGGGGACAGGGTTTGTGCGGAGAGGATCTTCCTCTGGATCTCTGCCCGCCTTGTCGGGAGCAGCCGCTCCTGCCGGGATGAGGGTTGCTGATGGTTCCATGTGTCTGTGGTGGGACGCCTGGGGACAGCTGCCCTGCAGATGACCTGAGGCGACTGGGAGAAATGAGAATACGCCTGCCGAGCTTACCTTCTCCCTGTTGAAAAAGGCTGTGTCCTTCAAGAATCCTTGAAATCTGGGCCAGGAGGTGATGGTGCTGTGGTTCTGTCAGGGGGTTGGGGTGCTCAGGGGTGGGTGGACAACCCTCGCTGACCAACAAGCCCATCAGTGGGACACCCACCTCTCGGTGCAGGTGTCACATTTTTCCTTAATAAATAAAAGAAGGGAATAAAGATCACCCACCCAGCCCAGGGAGGTGGCCCTCTGCCTGGCCTCTCCTCCGGGTCACCTACTGCTCTCTCCAGGGAAGCTTTGTTTGAGGAAAGCTGCCACCTCCCTTCAGGTCACCAAAAAGGGAAAGCTGCTATCTCCCCAGGCCTCTAACCTGCAGAGCCACCCTTCAGGCAGGTTTCTTAATTGGTCAAAACCCTTTATAAAGCCAAATCACATGTTAATTATGTGCCTAATCTCTTTAAGAGCCTCCTAATCAGCTCTGCCAGGAATGTGCAGCATTCCTGGCCCCTTGCTGGGGCACCTGGAGGGTTAATTAAGGAATTAGATCCAGCAGCTTCTAGGGGCTTGCGTGAGCATCATGGATCATCCACCTCCCTCCAGCCAGTGAGGTCAGTTTAGAAGATGAGAGTTGAAATGGTTTACAGCCCTCGATCTATAGGTGAGCAGGCTGTGGTGGAGGTGGGAGAGGAGCACCTTGTGTGGCTTGGGTAAGAGAGGGAGATAACGCAGGAGATCGGGATTTGGCAAGGAGATGGGGAGAACACATCTTCATCACTGCAGCTCACCCAAGTGTCACCCAAGCCTTGCCCAAGGTCTGCGTCATCTTGTGCAAAGGAGGTCTTGGCTGGTGAAAGATAAGACATCTAAGCCATGGGGGGAGATGGCCCACCCCTCCTTGTGATGTTTGGCCAAGATGCTGGTTCGCACCAGGGCTCCCCACTCCCAACTGACCCCCAGGATGCATCTCCAGGGGTTTCCTCATCCTGAGCCTTCCCCAGACTCCCTTCCCTCTGCTTTCCTCCATCTCCAGAGTGTGGTTTCGCCTTGCCCTCATGTTAACAGGTCTCCTGGAATTGTTTTTTGATGGGAGTGGGTTTTGGAAATCCCGTGGGGTAATGGGGATATTGATCCCCGCTAAGCCCGAGTTGTGGTGACATCTGAGGATGCTGTCACCCGTGGATAGGGCACCTGGGCCAGGAGATAACAATCTTGCTGGAAAAGACTCCCTTTTGTGGGCTTGAGGATGGGTTTGATATGATTTTTGGTGCTGTCTTCAGGTATTTAACAACAAACTGCAGATCCTGAGAAGATTCAGTATGGCTGGGATGAAGGGATGTGTCGAGGTGGTGGAGGGATGCTATGGGGATGGGATGGAGTGCACCAGGAGGTGCTGGAGGAGGGATGCTGCAGGGATGGGAATGGGGGGGATGAAGGGGTGCATCTCAGTTGCTCAGGGGTGTTCCCATTGTTCACAGCCATCCCCTTCGGTAGTCCCTGCATCTCCAGGGCTGGGACCCAGCTCTGCTGAGCACAGGGAGGCAAAGCAGCCACCCCCTTGGAAAGCTGCTGGAGCTGGGATTTTCAGCTAAGCCCAGCACACCTGCACAAACAGCGCAGCGGGGAGCAGGCCTGCCTTTTTTTATTATTCTAATTTTCACGGTGAATAAGAAGGAAATCTTCTCTGGCAGCTCCCCGGGGCAGGCTGAGGGGCGGAGGAGGAAAAACAAACATTTTCTTGCTGTGGTTGTCCCTTTTTGGAGGCGATAGTGGGGGGCTGCCAGGCCCTCAGACTTGCAGGAGGTGGAAAAGTGCTGTCTCAGCAAAAAGGATCAGGATTTGACCAGCCCAGGTCTGGGGACAGTTTGGTGCCCTGCTGTGATAAGGGGACATTTGGAGGGTGGTGAGGCCAGATCCTGCCATCCTATTAACCCTTCACTGCCGGGCCTGAACCAAAAATCAGGCGTGAGACCCTCCAATAACAACGGGGCCATACAGGGCGAGCTCCGTTGTGGGGGGAAAATAAAGCTCCCCGTTGGTAAAGGAGTCGGGTTTCTCCTTGGAGTGTCCAAGAATTTATTATAAACAACAGTGGGGAGGAAAAGCTGTTTTATAAATGATGACAAATGTTCCTCTTGCAAGCGGGACGGGGCCCAGGGGTCTTTCTCCATCACTTTTTTGATTATTAATTTTTTTAAGGGGGGGGAAGTCTTTCCAAGCTCTCCCAATTTTCCCCCCTGGGTATTACATCAGCAGCGATGACCAAGCAAGTGGGGCAGGAAACGAGCTCCAATGGAGTGACGTGATCCCTCGAGGGAAGGCAGGCCAAGAAACAAGAAGGCATTGTTCTTTTTGCCCGTGGAAAAAAGGGAAAATAGGGATAAAAAAAACAGGAGGGGAAAAAGGAAATGTGCTGGAAACTGTTAGGGTGCAAAGGGAGGAGTTGATGTGGCTGATCCCTTGAAAGGGCGTTCGGATGAGAATGGGGACTGGGAGGGGGTTGGGAACAAAAGATGGAGATGGAGAAAATGATGGGGACTGGGATGAGGATAAGGATGCGGACACAGACAGGGATGAGGACAGGGAGAGGGATGGGGATGGGGATGAAGATCAGCATGGGCACAAGGATGGGGATGAGGATGGGGTTGGGGATGAGGAATGGGATGGGGATGGCAATGGGGACAGGCTGGCAAGCTTGCAGGAAGGAAATAGGCTAAGCAGAGGTTGTTGTGGAGCAGGACTTGACTTTGCAGAGGGCTGTGAGAAGAGAAACTGAGGCAGAGAGTGCCTGGAGAGCATTGTCCCTTCTTCAGGGGCAGTTGTAAGGATGCCTTCTGTTTTGGTGGTCCCAGAGGAGCCCTGGGGAAGGTGTGAAAGGGCGTTGCTGGGGGGAGAAGCACTGGCTCCAGCTGGGCTCTGTAATGCTTTTGGAAAGCGAGGCAGACCCCGCCTATCCCTGTGTCTGTCTGTCTGTCCACAGCTCACTTCAGTTTGGTCCCAAGTGCAGGACAACGTCAGGAATTAAAGGAGAGGAGTGATAACAGTGTGGGGGGCCTGGGGTTAGCAAAGCCCCCACTTCCACCCTTATTTGGAGTGAAAAACGGGAAACAGGGAAGAAAATAGGGACTCCCCCCTCTGCATTTTTGGAGGTCTGGGCACTTCCCTGTCCTTGGCTGCTGCAGGGGTGGGAGCTGGGGGCTCGGGGAGACTCCAATAACCCCTCACAGGGCGGCTGCGCAGGGCTGGGTGTAATCGCTTCCAGGAGGACGGGTTGAGCAATCCCGCTGTAGGAAAATGGAGGATTGGGATTTGCCAGCAGGAGCCGGGGGAGGGGAAGGTAGGATTTTCCGTCTGCAGTTTAAAATTGAAAAAATGTGGTGGTGACCAAAGCAGAACTGCCCCACGGGGACAGGGCTGGCTGCCTCCAGCCTGGGACCGCTGTGTCCCCAAGCCAAGCCCTGCCCCAAGCCCTCAGGGCTGTCCCCATCCCCCCCGTCAGGTCTCCCCGATTTGGTGCCAGACCCCAACTACGTGCAAGCGTCCACCTACGTGCAGCGAGCTCACCTGTACTCGCTGCGCTGCGCGGCCGAGGAGAAGTGCCTGGCCAGGTAGGAGCAGTCGTGGGGTGCGGGCTGCATCCTGGGGCAAGGGGAGGATGGGGACACAGGGGGAAAGAAGGGGTCCCCGTGCGAGGGGGAGATGGGGAGCGGGGAGGTGGTGGGGCTGGGAATGGTTGTGCTGGTAGGGGAGGAGGGTGGAGGAGGAGGATGGAGGAGAGGGGAAGGAAAGGGGAAAGGGAAGGGTAGGGAAGAAGGAAAGGTAAAGGGAAGGATAGAGAAGAGGGAAGGAGAAGGAGGAGGATGGAGGAGAGGAGGAGAAGGACAGAAGAGAGAAGGAAAGGAGAAAGAGAAGGGAAGAATAGGAGAGAGAGGGGAAATCCTAAGAGGGATGGGGAAGAAGGAGACATGAAGGAAAAGGATGGATGAGAGAAGGGAAGGGGAAGGAGGATGAAGAAGAGGAGAAGGGAAGGAAAGAGGGAAGGGGAAAGAAAAGGAAAGGGAAAAGGGAAAGCTAAGTGAAGTTTGAAGCAAAGCACAGAACCAACAACAAAGCACAGTGTCTAGTGGGTGCTGCAGGGCTGGGGGGACCTTCTCTCCTTATTTTTTCTCATCATCTCCTTTTCTATGGAGGAAACTCTCCCTGCGGATGCACTCACTGGGGATTTTCCTCCCTGGAGGTGCCAGGGCCAAGCCTGTGCCCCGTGCCCAGGGGAGTCCTGTCCCCCGGGTCTGGGGCTGAGGGCACGGGGGCACTGGCGCTGACCCTCCCTGATGTCCCCAGCACCGCCTACACTGCTGAAGCCACCGACTACGACGTGCGGGTGCTCCTGCGGTTTCCCCAGCGGGTGAAGAACCAGGGCACGGCCGACTTTCTGCCCAGCCGGCCCCGGCACAGCTGGGAATGGCACAGCTGCCATCAGTGAGTGTCCTCACCTCTCCTCCGCTTTGTGGCACTTCTAAGGTTTTTTAAGTGGCATTTCCCCCTTTCTGTGGCTTTGCTGTGAGATATATATATTTTCTGGGGAGGTGGGGAGGAGGGAAGTCACCTTGCTTTGCTTCTTTGTCCCTGAAGCCACCAAGCTCCTGCATTTGATGTCCCCAAAGAGGGAGCTGGCAAGCTGGCGTGGCCCCATGGTTAATGGAGAGCCCCCAAAATCCCATCTGCAGAGGGGACAGCACCGCTTGTGGGGGGGTTCACCCTGACTGTGTCCCCCTCCCCATCCCCATCCCTAGGCACTACCACAGCATGGATGAGTTCAGCCACTACGACCTGCTGGATGCCACCACGGGGAGGAAGGTGGCCGAGGGCCACAAGGCCAGCTTCTGCCTGGAGGACACCACCTGCGATTTTGGCAACCTGAAGCGTTACGCCTGCACGGCCCACACTCAGGTGGCTTCTGGGGCAGGGAGGAGGATTGCCTAAAAGGCTCCTTGGGGTTCACTGTCCCACCACCACACTCTGAACCCCCTTTTTCCTTGCAGGGCTTGAGCCCAGGCTGCTACGATACCTACAATGCTGACATCGACTGCCAGTGGATCGATATAACGGACGTGCAGCCAGGGAATTACGTATTAAAGGTGGCCGGGGTCATTCAGGGAGATTTTTAGGGGTAAACATCACTGATTTGGGGTCAGCTTGGGATCTACTCAACCATCAGGTTTGGGATCACACACCTTTTTTTGGTGCCATCCCTTTCACACAGGTTCCAGGTGCTACCCATCCCCTCTCTTACTAATTTTTGTGTGCATTTTTCCTTCTCTTTCACTGTTTATAGGTTCAGGTGAACCCCAAATACATCGTCCTGGAGTCAGACTTCACCAACAATGTGGTGAGGTGCAACATCCATTACACCGGGCGCTACGTTGCCACGACAAACTGCAAGATTTCCCAGTAAGGAAATGTCCATCTGTCCTTTTCTGTCCTTCCCTTGGCAAAAAATAACAGAGATAGGGGTTGGGCCTAAGCGGTTTCATTCCTTTTCTCCTCCCCTTCATCTGGGTTTTCTGCACGAGCATTCAAAAATCAGCTGGATTTGGCCAGCAGTGGAGCTGGGGGTTGGGGTCTTGATCCCTTTGGGGTGTTTATAGTGAATTTCCTTCTTATTCTGGGGAAGAATGAAGCTCTTTCAAATGACACAAACACAACTCGCCTTTGATATAACGTGTTTAAATGTCTTCCTAAGCGCATAACCCTAAACCTGTTTTGGGGTTTTTTTGTGTCTTCTTTTAGATCGTGATGGGAGCAGGGTCGGAGGGACGTCACCTGCCTCAGCCTCTGTCCCCTCTCGAGCAAGTGCCTCAGATGGCTCTTCTGTCCCACTGGAGACCTTGGAGCCCACGAGCAGCTCCTGCACCCCCCCAGAAAAAAATTCTTCATTTTAAAAGGAGAGGAAGTGAGAATGACTCTTTTAAATGTTTTTTTTTTTTTTAATATTAAACTTTTTGTTAACCTTTGTTTTTTTCATTTCCTAAGGGAAAGTGATGCTGAGTTTTAGCCAGAATAAAGGCCAGGGCCCCTAAAATGCTGTATAAATGATGTAAGACACGTATTAGCAATAGAGAGCTCTAGCTTTTAAACCTCGTTGACATTTTTTGGGGGGGAGGGCCTCCAGCGAAGTCACCTCCCCAAGGGGGGAAGGAGACCGGCTGAATTTGGAGG
>NW_010230567.1:0-232 GCF_000690775.1 Eurypyga helias
CCACGAATTCCTCCCCCAGGGGCGCCGGCGCCGGCGCGGCGACGCTCAGCAGGCGGAAAACACCTGGGGAAGCCCGAGGAAGAGGAGGGTTTGCCGTCGGAGCCTTCCTCGTCCCTCAGGTCGGGGGGCCGGGGCTGGCGCTGGGCTCGGGGTGGCGCCCGGTTTACGCCGGGTGGCTGCGGGGGGAGGGAGCTGGGGGCCCCCCGGTGGGGCGGGCGATGGGTTTTGAGGC
>NW_010230567.1:300-1357 GCF_000690775.1 Eurypyga helias
TGGTTTCACCGGCTTTTTTTGATCCGATGGGTTATCGAACCAGAGTTAAAAAAACACCCTGGTTTGGCCTAATTTTGAACTGACAAAGTTGTTTGGAAGGACCATCGATTTGAACGAATTTGAAGAAAACGGCTATTAATTCCTTGGGTGAAAGATGAGCTTTTTGGGCGGGTTTCATGCCGGATGGAGGAATCGAAAGGGAGCAATCGGGCTTGTTAAGGTGTCCCCTTTCACCTCCCAGAAGGCCACGGGGCTGGGGGGATGAGTGTGAAAATGGCCCGATTTTCCATTGAAAATGGCCCAATTTTTCATTGAAAATGGCCCGATTCATTGAAAACGGCCCAATTTTCAATGCATCACCCCAAAATGTGCCTCGGGAGGGGTCGTCGTGCCTTGATTTCCCCTCTGTGCGCCACGGGCGGGAGGAGTTTGGCCTTTTCCCAAGCATTGCAGGGGATGGGGCGTGGAGAATGTGGCCTTTTGGGCTAGAAAAGCCTTTTTTGGATGCAAATCCCATTTTTGGGGTGGAATTTTACAGGTTATGTCGCGTTTCTCCGCCCCGTTGACGCTCACCCCATAACAGGCCGGTCCAGACCCGCGACGCTGCAGCCGCTTTCCCCCGCCCGGGGCTGCCATCCATGGCGCTTCGGCTGCGGAAAGTAAGAAAACGGTCAAATCCTCTGGTTTATTTTTTTAAGTTCGGATGTTTTTTTCCCGTGGGCCAAAGTTTGGCGTTTTATCGCACTTGAGCAGCTCCCAAAATTCAATATTTTATGGCACCTGGGCTCACACACATCCCCAAAATCTGAGTTTTTTGCCTTTGTGCCTGTCTACAAAATCAGTGTTTTACTGCTCTTGCCTCCAAAATCGGGTTTTCTGCACTCACACTTGCCCCCAAAATCTGCTTTTTTCACTCATTCTCACCCCAGAAGTCACAACTTTATGGCACTTACACCTGCCCCAAAAATGTACATTTTATTGCACCTGAGCCCCGAATCTGCTTTTATTTGGCATTTACACCTGCCCCCTCCCCGCGTCCCAGGCCTCTGCCCCTCCC
>NW_010230567.1:1433-2628 GCF_000690775.1 Eurypyga helias
AAACCGACCCAGGATGGTGCCTTTGGGTGCCCCCCCTGGAGTTTTTATAAAATTCAACTTTTGAGCATATATGCATTTTTCCCCTTTCCCCCTTTTTTCTCCCCTTTCCCCACTTCCCCTCCCCCCGTTTTTTCCCCTTTTCCCCACTTTTTTCCCCTTTTTCTTTCTTTTTTCTCTTTTTGCCCTTTTGTCTCTTTTCCTTTTTTCTCCTTTCCCTCTTTTTTCCATTTTCCATTTCCCCCTTTTTTCCCTACTTCTTTTTTATTTTGCCCCATTTTCCCCTTTCCCCCAAATCCCCTCTTTTCTCTCCTTTCCCCCTTTTTCCTTTTCTTCTCTTTTCTTTTTTCCTCTTTCCTCCCATTTTTCCCCCTTTTCTCCCCCCTTTTTCCTTCATTTTCCTCCAAAAAGTCCCCTCAGAAATGGTCAAATTCAAAGAAACCAGGATATTTCAGGAATTTCCAGACGCAGTGTCCCACTTTGGGCTCTTTGCTGCAAAAAATACGCCTTTTAATAAATATATATATATTTAACCTTACCTCTGGTTTTTATCTGGCCCCCAAAAAGCTCTGTTTTCTCCTCAAATCCTTGATGCAACTACTGAGAGTGACCCCAGGGCAGCTGCTCCTCTTTTTATTATTTTTTTGCAGTAAGAGGGGAAAAAAAAAAGCCAAATACAGAGAAGCCCGAGGGACGGACCCACCCAGAGCTTTGACATCATCTTTGGCGAGAAACAAAGGTGAAAATGGGGAGGAAAACACTGTTTTGGTTAAAGCCGGGCCAGGGATTGATGCAAATGGCAAAAAAACCCCGAATTACTAAATAGGGATTATTTTTTCCCCACTGGAGAGGTTGGAAAAAACAAAAAAGTTCAACTGATGAGTTAATGGGCTGAAAAGGCGGAAAAAAAAAAAAAGAGGGGGAGGGTTTTTTTGCCCCAAAAAACATTCCTTTTGGGGAATGGTGGTGATGGGGGGGGCGGAGGGGGGGCAGCGGGTTGTGGGAAGTGGTGTCCGGGGCGTGTGCCATGTCGGAGCATGTCTCGGGATCATCCGTGTGCGTGTGGCGTGGGCCGCGGCGTGATGGAGCGTGCTGGGGGTGCGCGTGCCAAGTTGCGTGTGGTGGGATGTCGGAGCGTGTGGTGGGATGTCGGAGCGTGTTGTGGGATGGCGGAGGGGGGGGTGGGATGTTGGGGCGG
>NW_010230567.1:2640-3057 GCF_000690775.1 Eurypyga helias
CGGAGCGTGTTGTGAGATGTTGGAGCGTGTGGTGGGATGTCGGAGCGTGTGGTGGGATGTCGGAGCGTGTTGTGGGTGCGGCACTGAGGGGGTTGATGTGTCAAATTGTGTGTATTTTGTGTTTTACACGTGTTGCATGCGTGTTCAGTGGTGTGTGGCACGCGTGTGTTGTGTTGCACACATGTGCACACCCAGCGTGTGCTGTGTTGCATTGCATGTGTGTGTTGCCTTGCACACGTGTTATGTGTTGTGCACATATATGCACACCTAGTGTGTTGAGTGTTGTCGCACACATGTTGTGTGCGTGTGTTGTGTTGCATGTGTGCACACCTAGTGTTTATTGTGTTGTGTTGCACACGTGTTGTGTGTAAATGTGCATTGAGCATGTTGTGTGCACACCTAGCTCATGTTACATGT
>NW_010230568.1:0-8657 GCF_000690775.1 Eurypyga helias
CAAACCAGTCTGTGATTCTATGTCACCGCTGCTGCCTCTGCCCTGTAACGAGACAGCCAAGTTTAGAGAGCCCCCAGGGCAGAGGACAGTGTCTGGTTTATTTGGGGACGCAGGGTTCACCACCCATGGAAGAGGATCCAAACTGACAAGTCGAGGGCCCTGTGACAGCCTAGGACATGGCTTTTGATCAGCCACGACACTGGTGCTTTATTCTCTGTGAACCAACGAGCAAAAACAGTTAATCTCAGCAGAGACAAGCCGGGGCAGGTCAGCAATTTCTAAATTAGCCTGTTCTGTACTTCTCTGCCCTCGTATGGCATCAGGCCGCTCCTGCCCGAAGAGTATCTCCGACTTGCCCAGTTGCTAAAGCAATTGAGGGGAAAGCAACCGCCCCACCTCCCCGTTGGCCTCTGGGCAGCTCACTGAGGAGGGGGCTTCGAGGGCGCGGAAGGGGGTTCCAGATGGAGTTTCTCTTGCGGGTGTCAGGCTGAGACTCGCGAGCGGGCGCGTCGTTACAGCGGTGCCAGCGCCCACTTCAGTGCTTTTCGTCTGTGCACGTCAGCTGCGGCTGCTCGGGAAACGGGTCGCATGTTCCCGGGACTTGGGGGTGAAGGGAAGGCTCTCCGCAGCAGAGGGGTGTAGGTCACGGTTTGGGTTCTCACAGGATAAATCTCGCTGGCGGCCGCTGGCAGCGTTTTATCGGTGCACGGGGCTGCTTGGTCCCGCAGCAGTTGCCCACCACCGCAGACCCCTGGCCCACCCAGACCCCACGCAGGTCTGAGTCGTTGAGTTATTTAGACAGAGATCAAACATCCTGCGAAGAGGCCTGTAGCACCTGTAAAGCCAAGGTGAGACGCGTCGCGTTGCGGGGATGGGCAGAGCTCCATCGCTGCCTCACCCCGAGCCGACGGGCAGCGTCTCTGCCGGGGGGCTGCTTGTGGAGGGCTGCAGAGCTGCAGGGGCCGCGTCCTTAAGCCTGATGCTTTGCTCGCTGGCTGTGAGGAATCCGGGTTAGGGTGGTGTTTGACAGCGGGAAGCCAGAAGAGGTGGGGCTGCACATGATGATGCCTGACCTGCTCGTCAAACGCGTGGCTGGGGGAAGCTCTGCACGTTGAGTGTCTCCAGTCCTACGTGAGTAGCCAGCTGTTACCTGAATTTGGGGGAAGATTGTAGAACCATAGAATCACGGACTGGTTTGGGCTGGAAGGCACCTTAAAGCCCATCCAGTTCCAACCCCCCTGCCATGGGCAGGGACACCTTCCACTAGACCAGGTTGCTCAAAGCCTCATCCAGCCTGGCCTTGAACACTCCCAGGGAAGACGTGACACACAGGAGACACGGCATTCAGCCGTACGTGAAGGGAACGCTCTGTGGCAGCGGAGGCCCAGCAGCGCTGACTGGTAACCGATGGGGGCAGAGGGAACTGGGCGATCTTTCGAAACGGGGCTGCAGGGTGAGAAACCACGGCGGCCTCTGTGTCCAGGGCAGCATGGGCAGGAGGAGCTGGCCTCAGGGCACGTACAGCAAGCTGGACAGCCAGCGGGAAACATGGAAAATGGGGTGGGGCATTGCTAAACCGAACGTCCTCGCCTCAAAATCGTTATCAAAATCATTGAGTTTGATCCTGATCCCAACTTTGCTGCATCAAGTTTGACACCCTGGGGCAAGAGGGTGGGGGTTAAATGCCAATTGGGAAAGCATCGGGAGGGTGAGTTTTGGTTATGGCGTGGCCAGTGTCCATTAACAGGAGCCGCTTTGAACCGCAGGCTCTGCTGGGGTGGTTTTTCTTCTTGTTTTGCTTCTTGCAGGAAATCCTGGGTGTCTTAATCCTCTCGCTTGAGGAGGTCACGGGGGGCTGGCCAGCAGCCAGGCCCAGCGCTCCTGCGCGGCTCTGCCCATTCCTCTCCGCGAGGCCATCGCTTCCTCGGGGATGCTCCTCTTGGGCGCAGTTCTACGTGCCCTGAGGAGAGGCTGCAATCTGCCCTTCTGCTCGACGGTCGGCTGGCGCTACTCTCTGGGGCAGCCTGTAAGGTCTGAAGGTCTGTTGCAGCCTCAGGATATAAAACCCCCCTTTGTTGGGGGGAGTTTGACTTGACTGAGCCGCATGACCAGGGTCAGGTGACAACATTGGGCACAGGAGCCGGGGAGGATAAACAGCTGGGCGCAGGGGATCAGCTGCTGATCTTGCCTTTTGACAAGGCGTGTTACTCCTCGGGGGGGAAAAATGAGTGCCTGGCCCCCTCCTCTGCTTTGGAGCTTCACCGCGGCGTGTTTAACAGGTACGTCCTCCGAGCGCGGTGTTTCTCCTCGCCGCCTGAGCGCAGAGACGGGTAGAGCCGTGATGGGCTTCGCCGCCTCCCTCGGGGTCCCGCAGGAGGGCAGGGCAGGGGCCAGGGGGAAGGCAACATGTAGAAAGAGATGCAGTGTTGGAAGCGGGCTAAAGTTAGGAAATATAAAAGCTTGCTTTTGCAAGAAAAAGGAGGAAAAATGGTTCCTTTGTGAACTGAGGATTTACAGTGGCTTTCTCATGGCTTTAAGCCCCAAGGAACAGGATGCCCCGGAATGTTCACTTTCTTGGGGTGCTTTGGTAACTGGGATTTAACAAGAGAAAAGCCATGTATACAAAACTACTCAGGCATTTTTAATCATGTCTCTACCAGCTCTTCTCCTTGTCCTCCTCATGCTTTTGTACTGCTTACCTATCAAAAAACCCCTCTGCATTCCTATAGAATCATAGAATGGTTTGGGTTGGAAGGGACCTTAAAAGATCATCTAGTTCCAACCCCCCTGCCATGGGCAGGGACACCTTCCACTAGACCAGGTTGCTCACAGCCTCATCCAGCCTGGCCTTGAACACTTCCAGGGATGGGGCATCCACAGCTTCTCTGGGCAACCTGTTCCAGTTCCTCACCACCTTCCCCATGAAGAATTTTTCCTTATATTTAATCTAAGCCTCCCCACTTTCAGTTTAAACCCGTTACCCCTTGTCCTGTCACTACAGGCCCTTGTAAAAAGTCCCCCCAGCTTCCTTGTAGCCCCTTCAGGTACTGGAAGGTGCTATAAGGTCTCCCCGGAGCCTTCTCTTCTCCAGGCTGAACAAACTTACACTTTTGCTACGTGGGATGCACAAAACTTGTTGCGCTTCTGACCACGCACCTTGTGGGGCAAGTCTGGCCGCCTGCAACTGGAAGCTCCTTGGGGTGAGATGCTGCCCTGCTCCCTTCCCACTGCAGCCCATCTGCTTTTGGGAGGGGTTGGAGCCTGCTCGGGGCCCTGCAGCCACTTGCCTTTTCGGAGTGTGAAGCCATCGGCGCTGCTAGAACAAGTTGTCTCTTACAGAGTTGCTCAGCAAGGGGCAGAGCTGCTCAGAGCAGCTGCCTGCCGAGCCTCCTCTTGGCTGCCTGCATGCGGGGCGGCCCGAGCACCTAACACGGTACCAGCTGTAGTCTGGCGCTCTCATGAACCCCAACAATCTGAGGAAACTCTCCATTTCGGGAGCCGGTTATTCACTTGTTGAATTCACCCAGGATGATGGCTATCACCACCTTGGTCCGTTAACTGTCGGCTTGGTTGTGTCTTGTTTGGCCCGAGGGCTGGGTGTTTCGGAACGGCGGGCTCGCATGAGACGGAGGGCAGAAGCAGCGAGGGAGCGCCGTGTGCCTGGTGGGTCTGCGGGGATGCCCGCCCTGCAAACCAGGGAGGGGTAGCTCTGTGGGTAGGAGTTCAGCAACCTTCCCCGACATCCCCAAAGCTCTCAGAGTGAGACGCTGTGCTGAGGTGTCGCATGCAGACCCACCCTCAAAGTGTCCCTGGAGATAGCCTTGTGGCTTCACAGTGCCCCTAAAAAGGCCGTCTCCAGGGAGCAAAATCGCTGCTCCCTGGCATAGGCAGTGTAAGTGCAGGAGAGCAAATGGTCTGCTGAGACTCAGGTGGTTTGAGGATTGGTTTTCTGACACCCCTGACAGTGTAAGTGGTAAAACAAAACATCACCCGTTTTTACTGCTTGCTCAAAACTATTTTTTTCCAGCTTCACTACTTTTTTTTTTTTTTGGTTCCTCCTGAAGTTGTTTAAATGAACTTACAAAGTGCTGGCTACTGAAGCTTTGTGAGCAGCTCTTTAGTGGCTATTTCAGTAGCACGCTGTGAGAAGATACTATGACATTTTCAACTTTAAAAAAAAAAATCCACCTTAACTGTACCAGCATGTAACATCAGAACCAACCACGGAAAGCTTGTGCAGAGGCAGTATTGAGCTAAAAAATGATCTTTAAATGCCCCAAAGAAACATCAGAATTCAGCCAGCCGTGTGCTTTCCAAGGGGTTTAAATCCACTGTGGTGTCTCTGGCTGGCAGAGCTGGGCAAATACTGGGGACAGGCTGCTCTGGGAGACCAGCCCCCGATCCCAGTGGTCCTTCTGAGAGGGTTTCCTGGCGAACCTGGCGGCGCCCTTGCCGTAGGGGTAGTGTTTGCTTCGAGATGAGGTTAATAAACCCCGTGACCGACCGGGCGCACGGCCGGATGCTTGGCAGGAGCAGCGGGCTGCCTCCAGTCCCTCAGGCGAGCGAGTCGGATGGGGGGACCTGGACACCTGGCTCCTGGGTTGAGGCATGGCCACGGTATCCTTGAGGAGCTGCTCCCCCAGCCTTGGAGCGATGCTGGTGCCTCCAGGTCGCTTGGGTTTGGGCCTGCGGCAAACAAATACGCCGTGAAACGATCCCTGTGGAATTCAGTATCTGTTTTTGGGGCTGCAGCAAGAGAAGGTGGGCGGTGGCCCAGGTGGCTGGGTGCTCATCTGCTGCGTCACTCCGTAGTTGCAGAAAGACGGGGGTTTGCCCTCCGTGAAGCACAAAGCAGGCAGTATGCCATCGGAGGGAACGCTCCCACGGACTCTCCATGTGATCACAACTTTCTAAGGGCTCTTTCATCCAGCATCCTGACGTCGCTGTACGGATTTAACTGGCGTTATTGGGTCTGCGTGGCGCTGTTCGTACCACGGCGGCGTGAAGCCCTGGCGCTGCTGGTGCCCGGCTCTGCCGCGGTGTGTGAAGTTGGGTGTGTTCAGAACCTGCGGTCGTTTTCAGAGTAAACCCACGCCCTGCGTTTCTGACCCCAGCCGACATGACGCTTCCTGTGGCAGGAGCTGGCTATTTCGCTTTGCTTCGTTCGCTTCTGTACCGCTCTGCTGAAACCAAAGCAACTCGCTGCTTTCCAGGTGTACTTTTTGGGGATTTTCTCCTCCATTCGCAGGCTGGAAGTTATCCCCCGTGGCTGTGTGCCAGCAGGCAGCATTTCAGTCCGCTACCCATGGCAGTGAAACAACCTGAGCTGCAGTAATACCCCTTTCCTCTGAAGATTACCGCTGTCCCCGCTCTGACAGGGGGGTTTGGAATGAAAGCAAGTCTTGGCCTGCAGGTTCCCTTCTGATTTTGGAGACACCTCCAGTAACAGCTTTAAAAAAAGAAACCCCGAAATCCCAAACCCATGACTCTTCTTTGCTGATCCCTTTAACAGAGATGGGATAAAACAGCCAGCAATATGACAAGCATCTTAAATCAGATTGTCATGGGATCTCAGGGTAAACTGTCTCAAGCTGCCACCAAAACCACGTGTTCTGGGCAACTCTCACCCCCTTTTATCTAGGAGAGCCAGATCTCCTGAGCATTGGCATCTACGGAGTTGTGGCCTCATGGACCTTCTAATTTGTTTCCTTGGTAAGTCTCCCACGTGCCAGGGATGCTCGGGTGATGCAAATACTGTGTGCCTCCTTGCTTCTGTATTGCTCTGTGGCAGACTGTAGCAGAAGGGAATTTCTGGACATCAAGCAAGAACACGTGGGCTAAGTAGCTGGTAAAGACCTACTGGGAAGCCCCCATTAAAGGGAGAATAATAACTTGGCCACTAATTATGGGGATTTTTTTCTTCTCCTAGGTATTGCTCTGGGCCAGACAGCCACCACCCAGGTCCCCGTTGCATCAAGCCCGGTGCTTCCTGGGACAGCCACCACCCAGGTCCCCGTTGCATCAAGCCCGGTGCCTCCTGGGACAGCCACCACCCAGGCCCCCGTTGCATCAAGCCCCCTCCTGGGACAGCCACCACCCAGGTCCCTATTGCATCAAGCCCAGTGCCTCCTGGGACAGCCACCACTGCATCCTCTGCTCCCCCAACTGCCTCTGCGTCGGTGCCGGCTGGAGTGGCATCAACCACCCCAAACCTTGTCGCATCCACGATGGCCCCATCTGCGGGTCCAAGCACGAAGCAGCCCGCTCAGACTCTGCCCGTCCCCATGGATGTGACCGTGCTCACTCCTGGCAGCACTGCCACCTCTCAAGCATCCCCAGGACCGATGGCCGCATCCACCAGCGCCCCGGTGTCCCCTCCAGGGCTGACGACGTCTCCTGGGGTCCCGTCAGCAGCTCCGTGGCTCACCACCGCCAAGCCCTCGAACTGCAGCGGAGTGAACGTGACGGCCTGTGCCCGCTGCTCCCCAGGGACCTCTCCCAACGGAGGTAAGAGCCCGTGCTTGCCCTAGCTCTCGTGTTAGGTGGGAAGGTGGCTTTCAACGGGAGGCAAAACCGGCACATGATCGTGTTGGAGGCTTGGACGGGCAGCAGGAGTGGGAGTTAATTCGTTGCACCTTTCCAAAGTTAAAAATTCGGCCTTTGCTGGCACGTGCTGTTCATTGGTCTTCCCAAAAATTCCCCAATAGGATGAGGAAGCAGTAGAGTTGTGGCTGCGGTGTGTAACACAAGTGCAACCTGATCTACTGGCAGGAGGATGTTGTTTCACAGTACAGTGCCAAATATAAGGACAGCTTCCAAGTATCTGTCTCACGTGCCTGAAGGAGAATCTCTGCTGGGAAACAGCCTGTTCAGTTGGGCTGAAAAAACCACCTGGTCAGCCTCTGTGGCCAGGAGTGCGTAATACTGCCTTTTTCAGAATTTATTTATGTTGCAATGCAGTTGGATTTTCTTAAACACCACCACCTCACCCAAAAAAAAAGAATCCCAAGTGAAAAATCCCTAAAATACAAGCCATGTACTTCTTGCTTACAGCCCTCACTGCAGGGCACTGCCGCTCCCACGCTTTAGGGTAAATCTGCGGAGGACAGGAGGCAGTTCCCACCACCCTGGCATGCAGGGTGTCGATCCGTGGGATCTCTTGGGTCGCTGCAGCAGCACGGACTGGCTCCTGCAAGCCGTGGGGTGGCAGGTCTGACGCCTGCAGCCACAGCGCGTCCCACACGGTCGCTCTGCGCAGCTCGGGTTGGTGCTGTGGAGCAGAGAGGGGGCTGGAGCTTGTGTCCGGGGGGAACGCCGTGGTGCCTGTGCTCCAAGAAAAGCTGCCGCTTAAGGCACAGCGGCATTATTGGCATTAATTACAGTTTCATATTCCCTAGGAGTGTTGTGCTGGAGGGGCTGCATCCCAGCACTTCATTCATGGCAGTGACCTGTCCTGACAAGCAATACTGTTTAAGCCAAGTCTCCCAGTCCTGATCTTGACCTCTTTGTTTCGGTTTAGGCTCCTTGAGCTGCTCGTGCTGTCCGCAGGGCTCGTGCGTGGACCCTGGTGCCTGCGCCTCCTGCCCGCCGGGCCACTACCAGCCTGAAAGTGGGCAACTGTCCTGTCTGCCTTGTCCGCAGGGACGTTACACCAAGTGAGTGACTGGGGGTGGGGGCACGGGGTGGTGGATGTTCCCCCTCAAAACACTTCCCAGTCTGGAGAAGAGAAGGCTCCGGGGAGACCTTATTGGAGCCTTCCGGTCGCTGAAGGGGCTACAAGGAAGCTGGGGGGGACTTTTTACAAGGGCCTGTAGTGACAGGACAAGGGGTAACGGGTGAAAATTGAAAGTGGGGAGGTTTGGATTGGACATCAGGAAGAAGTTCTTCATGGAGAGGGTGGTGAGGCACTGGAACAGGTTGCCCAGAGAAGCTGTGGATGCCCCATCCCTGGAAGTGTTCAAGGCCAGGCTGGATGAGGCTTTGAGCAACCTGGTCTAGTGGAAGGTGTCCCTGCCCATGGCAGGGGGGTTGGAACTGGATGGGCTTTAAGGGCCCTTCCCATCCAAACCATTCTGTGATTTCCAGCCAGCAAAATCTGCTCCCTTGGGCTACAGGAAAAGTGCTGCCAGGCTGGTTTCTCAGCAGCAAGCATGGGGTTTTGCTTCCCTGAGACAAAGAGGAGCTCAAACAGAACTCGGCTGTGGGGAAGGATGACCTGGCCATACCGTTTGTTTACAGCAGCTCTGGAGTTTGCTCCTCCACGCTCCCCTCCTTGCTGTCTGTGCTCCTTATTTCCACACCCCCAACCCCACTCCCAAGTGCTTTAAATAAATGATCAGGATCAGTCCCCAAACGTTCCTGTTGGGATGTCGGAGAGGACAACGCCGAGCCGAGGACCAGAAGGAAGGGTTGGCGAGCAGCGGCTGGGTTTACAAATGCCAGAGGGGGGGATGCAGGGAAGTGGAGGGGAGGGGGTCCGGATGCAGTGTGTGCATGGCTGTCTCCATGGCAGCTGCCCTACGACGGGATCACTTCACATTGTTGTGGTATTCGGAGCATCCAGGCTCCCCTGCGCGGCACTGGCTGGTGCGGGCCCTCCCTTGGTTTGTCTGAAGCAAAGCGTTTGCTACGTTTCCAACTGATTTTTATTCCCTCCC
>NW_010230569.1:0-523 GCF_000690775.1 Eurypyga helias
GCGTCTCCGCTCTCTTGGGTGCTGCGGGGTCGTTGTAGGGTCTCTAGGGTCCATCTGAGCGCCCTTGGGTGCTGTTGGGTCATTGTAGGGTCTTTAGGTTCCATCTGAGCACCTTTGGTTGCTGCGGGGTCTTCATAGTGTCTTTGGGACCCATCTGGGCACCCTTGGGTGCTGTGGGGTCATTGTAGGGTCTCTAGGGTCCATCTGAGCACCCTTGGGTGCTGTTGGGTCTTCATAGGTCCTCTGGGCCCCATCTGGGCACCCTTGGGTGCTGTGGGGTCATTGTAGGGTCTCTAGGGTCCATCTGAGCACCCTTGGGTGCTGTTGGGTCTTCATAGGTCCTCTGGGCCCCATCTGGGCACCCTTGGGTGCTGTGGGGTCATTGTAGGGTCTCTAGGGTCCATCTGAGCATCCTTGGGTATTGTGGGCTCATTGTAGGGTCTTTAGACCCATCTGAGCACCCATGGGTGCTGTTGGGGTTATTGTAGGGTCTTTAGGCCTATCTGAGCACCCTTGGGTGCTG
>NW_010230570.1:0-342 GCF_000690775.1 Eurypyga helias
GCCGCCGAGGCGGGAAACGCCTTGACCTGCTTTGCCAGAAGCTGCTGCTGGATGTGCTGCTGAGCTGCCTGCTGCAGCTTGCTGTACTTCTCCATTTCTTCGGGCGTGAAGGTGATGGGCTGGCTCTCCAGCGGTGCTAGAGAGGCGTCTTCTCCCTCCCGATCCCCTTCCATGCCCGGCTCCCCGCTCTGAGGCACGTAGCCAGGAAAGTGCTCGACGTCTGGAACTAAGGGCATCATACTGGTTTCCACGGGGACCGGCTGGCTGCCCCCATCCATCGGGTCCAGCCCATCACCTTCGCTCGGATCCGAGAGGAAGGTGTGCGGCATGACCAGATATCCC
>NW_010230570.1:517-54816 GCF_000690775.1 Eurypyga helias
CGCTCGGATCCGAGAGGAAGTTGTGCGGCATGACCAGATCTCCAGAGCCAAAGCACTCGGGAAGCGCCGGTGCTTCAAGGGGAATGGCCGACATTTCCACGGCAGGTTCGTCGCGTTTCTGCTCCTCTGGAGGCTTGTCCTGAATCACCATCACCACTTCTTCCAGGAGGGTCTGGCCACCCAGCGGAGCCTCCTCCATGTCCTGGGAAACATCCTCCAAATCCGACAGCTCCTGCTCCTCGCCCCTCTCCAAGCCAGACTCTTCGTATCGTTTAGCATTTGGTTTTCGAACGGTTGGCAGTTTCCCAATTAAGGGGAGAACTGGTTTGTTGCCTAATGAAGGAGGAAGTTTTGGGCCAAAGTAGCCCTGGGGAGGATCTTTGAGCTTTATGCCCACCTTGTTTGCCCCGGCCAGCATCTCGTCCGTGACGCAGGGCTTCTTCTCGACCCTCCTGGATTGAACCTTCTCCAGGAGGAGTTTTGCGGTGACGGAGTTTCTCTCTTCTGGGCTGCAGTCTTCTTCCGAGGCTCTCCCCATGCCAGAGCCACTGCTGTTTTGGGAGAGCGAGCCAGATCCTTTCAGATCCTCTCCTTTGCCATCCTCCTTCTTCAGCGACGATCCCTCACTTCGGCCTGCCCGGAAATAGTGAGGAGATTGCGAGCGATAGATTTTGGACCTGATGAAGTCTCTTCTCCCAGACCTTCTCTCTTCGGGGCTCTCGTGGCCTCGAGAGCCCTTTCGGGAGAGAGACCTCTGCGAGTGGCTCCTGGTGCTGCGGCTGCGATCCCTGCTGTAGCTGCGGCTGCGTTTCCAGCTGCGACCCGTCACGCTTCGGCTTCTCCTCTTGCTTCGGCTGCGGCTGCAGCTGCTGCTGCGCGTTCTGCCCCGGCTCCTTGTTCTTGACCTGCCTCGAGGGTGGGTTCGGCTCCTGCTTCGACTCCTCGACCTGCTCCTGCTCGAGCTGTAGTCATCCTCAGAAGAGGAGTACTTGCGGCGCTTGGATCTGTGGTTTGAGCTGTTGTAGTCGGAGTCATCCTCCGAGTCCTGCGACCGCTTGGAATGGCATCGCGACCGGTCGCTGTAATCGCTGTAGCTATCGTCTGAGTAACTTCGACGGCTGTAGCGGCTGTGGTCTGAGGAAGCGTCGGAGCTGGTCGAGTAGGACCGGGGAGAGGAGTGCCTCCGCCCCGACCTGGAGCGGCTCCTGGAGCCGTCGCTGCCGGATTCGTACTCGTCGCTGTACTGCGATGGGGATTTCTGCTGGCAGTGCTTCCTGTGGGAGCCCTCATCGCTGTCGTAGTCCCCGCTACTCTGCCGACTCCTGCCCCTGGTCCTGCCCAGGGGAGGTGCCAAACACCGTCTCCGTGAAGCAGGTAACTGCTGCAGGTCGGCCTTGTGTCTTTTGCTGCCGTGCTCCGGGCAGGAGTTACCACCGTCCTCTTTTTTACCGCTGCTTCCCTCTTCAGCAGACACAGACTTCCTCTGGGACTCCTGGGAGCACCGCTTTTTCTTCTGGAAGTGGCTACAGTCTTCAGACAGTTCGGTTTTCAGTGCCCGTTCTGATTCAGCAGGCAGACAAGATTTGCCTTTTTTGTGCCTGCGTCTTTTCCGTTTCCTGGGTTTCTCTTCCCCTGGGTCAGTTTTTCGGCCCTTCTCGTCAGCTTCCTCCTTGTGTTTCCGTTTGTGTTTGCTGGACTTTTTGTGCTTCTTTTTCTTCTTGTGTTTATGGGATCTTCCAGATTTGCTCTTACCGGTTATGCTTTTACTACTGTCCTCTCCCTCTCCCTTACTAACGCTTCCCAAACTGGACTCCTGCTTGCTCTGGGAGCCACAGGCAGACAGAGACTTGTGTTCCATTTTCAGAGCAGAACTGTTAGCTGCGCTTTCTGCCTCCTTGGGTTTGCTCTCACCGGGTTCCACGCCCTGAACATTGTCTTTACAAAGACCCCCTGGATCCTTAGACTTCTCAGACCCTTTACCTTTAGCGTCTTTGTTGCGAGAGAGCTTGAAATCAAAATACAGGGGGTTACAGCTGTACGAAACCGACGGTTCTACTTTGGTAAATATGAGGAGCTCTGAAGGCCACTGCAGAGTCGTGCTCTCATCTTTACTCAGAACAGGAAAAAATGGTCCTGTTGGGTGCTTTGGTCCTTCAGTGACATCTCTGCAGCTTGGGACAGGCTGAGCGACTTCCTTAGCAGCGTCGGGCTCAGGGAGATTGCTCTCTGCAAGATGCTTGCTCTCCTGCATACTCACATTTTCTGGGACGTCTTTTAGCTCTGCTTTGCTCTGCTGAGCTGCGCTTTCCGTAGCACTCTGCTCCTTCTGCTGCCCCGAGCTCTCAGCAGCCTTCTCTGTGTGCTTGCCAGGTTTGGGTTTTGGAGAACCACCCTTTTTAACTTCATGCGTGGGTTTTTTGTTCACATTTTCAGCTTCCATTTGCTCTGTAGACTTCATGAAAAGCAGGAATTGAAAGTTAGGCTTTACTTTACAGTGGGCTGGGGGAATATAGTGGTAGTACTCTGGTTCAACTGCCATTGGTCCTTCTTCTCGTCTCATCTTTTTTAGTTTAGATAAGGCAGTGGCTAGAGACCCACTATCTTTGTCATGTTGGTCATCTTCCTCCGCCTTGCCATCAGAATTGTTTGTGCTTTCGCCCTCGCCAGATTTCTGCAGGCCCCCCGCGTCCGAGGACCCTCTCTCATCAGCTTTCCCTCCATCTGCAGAACTGGATTCTTCCACGTGGTCCTTGAAAACGGAAGCGATGGTCTCAAGCTTCACCGGAGTCTTCTTGGCAAATGAGAATGACACGCCTATCTTCTGCAGGGGCGTTCCCAAAGTGCTCTTAATGCCAAAGCTGATGGCCTGCCCCGTCTGCATGGGCATCTGGCCGGGCGTAACAGCGCTGCCAACGTGTCCAGTGTTGACGAAACCTCTGTCCATAGTCATTTCTGTGGCTTGGCCAGAACTCGCCTGGATGAAAGAGCTGCTGTTGGCTGCAGAATCATCATCGTCTCCACCTTCCTCATCCACAGCCACCGTGGTGGTTCTGAACATGGGTCCGCTGCCAGGAGCGCTGTACGGACAAGTTCAAACAGAGAAGACAGCTGACTGCCACCTGTATACCTCTGCAGCTGGCTTCATGCCTCACCTAAAACTTTTTTTTATCAATTTCAAGCACTCTTCTATTCAGAAGTATCCACTGAAATAGCATTATATAGCCATCTGGACTTACTAATAGTATACTAATAGTATTAAGTAACAGAAGAAAACACGTACTGCTGGATAAAGCAACTTGGGGATGCTCTGGACTATCACTCTGATGAATTCACTCTTACCAAAACCACAGCACGAGGCCAAACTCAAGGGCAAAGCTTTGCCGTCAAAGCTCGCGCAGGACGGCAGCAGCAAGAACACCAGCGCAGCTAAGGGCCGCAGCCCTAGGCAGGACTCCACGCACGCTCCAAGGGTGCTCGGGGCTCACCCATACTCACCACTCGGGCTGCCGCCTCTGCTCAGCCAGCTCGTGTAGGCGCCGGAGGGCTTTCTCCTGCTTCCTTTCATCTTTACGGGATCTCGAAGAGACGTTGCGAGCAAACTCCCTTTGCTTGAGATCTTTCAACCTCTGAGGCAAAAGAAAGCAGGAACGGGTTAGACGAAGCGGTTTGTGGCTAAGTGTTCGAAAGCACCTCTGCTGCAGCGCTGGAAGTCGCCGTGAAGCCCCTCCCGGTATCATTTATTGAGCTAGGATGGAGCAACATCTTAGCTCAACAAACCAAAGGGAGCACACTGCCCTCCGCCCAGCAGCTAAACAAAAAGACAACTGTTGACCATGTTTGGCTATGACGTCGATTCTGTGTAGACACGTTTCCAAACAACATTACCGGTTTTCTTTAGCGTGTACAATAAAGCTGATATCAAAGCAACAAGCAAATTCTGGAAGGAAAAGGGAAGAAAAAAAAAAATACTGTTTACTTTGCTGCTCTTGCAGGGTGCAAATGTACTCGACAAACAGTGCGTGACAGAGGTCGTAACAGCACGGGCCAAAGAACAGCAAGGGATTAGCTGGTGCGAGAGTTACCCAGGTATCGTATCTTACAAAAGCAATGTACAAATTACATTGGAGAAGCTGCCAAAAATCTCATGCAGATGATTCCAGTAAGCAAATAATAAACACCACAACATACACCACAAACAGTTACTGGCTTTCCTGACAGTTCTGAGTCTCTCAAGAGATAACATGCTCTAAAATGCAGCGGGGTCTTTTGGGGTTTAATACTTTAGAGGGCAGAAACACTAAGTTCCCCAGAAGACTTACCATATGAGGAAGTAAACCCAAACCCAAGGAATTTCAAACACCGTAACGTCAATGGGGAGATCTAGACATCCAATTCTAACAGAAATTGAACATCTAGGATTTCAGAAATTTTTGGAAAGCCCTTGTCTCAAAGTACCAGGAAAAGCAGCTGCTGTTTTCCCTTGGAGTACAAGTGAAAATTCACAAGTGGTTGGTTTTTTTTTTTGAGTGCTATACAAAAGTTTAAGTAACAGAAAGCAGCAGACAGACCCCTACCACCCCAAGGGGCTAATCTTTCTTTTTCTTGGTACACGATTTGAAACCCTTTCAAAAGGCCCAATTCCAGAAAGCATCGTGTACCGGCTTCTTAGAGAGTTTGATGTTTCCCAGGCATTTCATGAAGGGCCCGAAAGCCTAACAGTACTGAAAGCAGCAGTCACCTCAGAAGACTTCTCGTAGAGGATGTACAAATCCTTGGTGCGCTCTAGATAGACCTGCTGGCTGGCTGACTCTGCCTCGCTAGTGGAGCGGAGTCAGACCGGCACACACAGCAACAGCGGATCTGACAACTGACCCAGAGTCCGGATTAGAGGAACTAAGTTGGCCCAATGTAAAGAGAACATTGCTTTGTGAAAAAGGGGAAGAGTTGACAAGACAGAGGATTCTCTTACCTAATCGTATTTACTATACGCAGTTGAGCGTTACCAAAATCAGAGGGGAGGACACACAGAGATACAGCTATAGACACTAGTAGAAAGAAACTCACTCTTGTGATCTGGACTCCAAAATTAGAAGGGTTTGCTTTCAATACATCAGCTGAAAACGTCACATCACAAAGAAAAAAAGAAAGTAAAAATATAACAAGAGTGGAAGAGAGAAAAAAAATAAAAAGCAAGCATTACCACAGAGGCTGTTGGTGTGTCTGTGAGCTATTCTACGGAGGAGCTGAGCCAGCGAAGCCACGGGACCGAGCTTGGGGAGTCTGGAGCAAAGGGGGGAACGCACATACACATACACACACAGCCACAGCAGTGATCCCACCTGGAACAGCAGAGCTACTTTCACCAGGACAAGTAAAGGGCTCAAGGGTTTTGTGGTGTATGTTCAATGTTGAATAGTAAATTTTTTTTACAAGAGGAAAGGGAAAAAAATGGACTAAGCAATGCTATCAGCTTTTTCATGCTGATTTAGAAAGCATCTCTAAAATGCTCCAGGCAGTTAAAGTCACCAACAGCTGACAAAACTATTTACTGGGGTTTGGTGCCAAGATCACTCATCCATTTGGAAAAAAATATGAGCCAGCTATTTACAAGAGCAGTGAACTGTGACCTTTCACTTTAAAGAGGAAGGTGCAATGGTGCACTCAGAAACCCACCTCCACCCCCCGAGGTGGCCTTAGACACCTCCCCGGGAAATAAAGCATCCCCCAGGCTGTTGGGAACCAGGCAGCTGCCCAGGACACAATCCTGCCTTCCTAACAACAGCCAGCTTCCACGAGAAGAGAACTGAGTGCCCACGTCCTTAACCGCTGACCTTCCGGTGCCTCTGCTCCCCAGAACCTCCCGCTCTCACTGTGCAACACTTGTAAATGGGAAGTGAGGACGGAAGTGACCTACCCCCATGAACTCCAACTCCAGAACACGCACCTTCCAGCTGCGCGGGATCGGTGCCTTCTGAGACAATAAACCACTCCCCTGCTTCAGCAGTGCTCCAAATTTCTTACTCCCCAGCCTGGGGAAAAGCTTGGCTGAGTTTACAAAGGACGGAGATCTCAAGGCTGAGTTTCTTTTTTAGCTCAGGGGCCAGAAGGAAGGAGGGTCTTGCTGGGCAAGTTTAAGGTAGAAAACCCCCTCCCCGACTGCACCACGCCAGCTCCCTGGGAACGCAAACGACAGAACGTACCATAGCTCAGCACCTCTGACCGAAGTGACGCAGCCATCATCGGGAACCACCTGTCAAGCTAGCGAGGGGCCACGTTCCAGGAAACCTGGCTGGACTGCGTTACCCTGCGTAAACGTGACCTGGGGTAGGGGCAGGAGGGACGACCGAAGAGCGGGCTGCTCATCCGTAAAACCAACTCCCTACGGAATAGGCACAGGGGCTGCATTTGCAGGGGGCTGATGGGCACTGAACTTTTTTCAAAACACCCCGTCAGCGTAAGCGTTACCTCACCAACTGTTCCAAGGGCATCGCGGAATCCAGGCATTTACCCATGGAAGAAGAGTGGCCAACCAGTTAACTGCAGCTGTGCCTACTGCCTCCCCCAGACCTGATGGGGTGAAGCAATTAAAAGCCTCGCTACAATTTCACGGTGTTACAAGGAATATGCCGAAGCAAGGAAATCCTCCTCAGCACACTCCAGGTCTCAGCCTTCCCAGAAAGCTGTTTGAACTAAATCGATGTTGAAGCTAGGTTTACACTCAAGAAATTTCCATCTAATCCCTCAGCCAGCGTTCATTATTCTAATCCCCCAAAATCTCTAAATGACTTTTGGGACCGCACCGTATGTGCGGGTGATCACGAGGGCCGGACAGGCGCAGCGGCCGCTTGCTCAGCTGCCCCTTCCCCAACCCAGCAGCCAAACTTGAACAAGAACCTAAGGCAGCCACTCAGTCATCCTCAGGGAGCTTCTCCCCACCAACTGAGGAAAAGGAGCCCTGGGAATCCATCTTCTTGGGGTGAAACCAGCTTTTTTTAAGTCTTACCAAAGTGCTCAATAAGACTATGATTTCTTCAACAGGATCAGGGCCACCAACCTGTGTTAAACCAAACATACAGCTCCACGCTACTACCCGATTTTAGAATTAGGAGCATTCTCTTCCTGAGAGGCAGTGTGTGTTCTGAGGAAGCAGAATGCTTTTCTAAGCAGCAGCACACCTGCAAACTGCAGGATGACACCATGAAGCCAAGAAATACTGTGCTGCTGGCTCGTTACTTCGGCTCCAAGAGCAGCCGCATCAGTAAGCCCTGTGACTAGCAAACAGGGACACAGATCACTAGCACTCAAGCAGATCTGTCCGAATTTCCACGTGCTGGAAGCGGTACTTCATTACCTCAAGAGTTCCTTCAGCTTGTATTGTGCTTTATTAATAGCTGCCACCCACCTCAGCTTTGTTACAAAGAGTAGTATTTTAGGTTTTGAGCCTTGTTTTGAACAAAATTACTAAGAAGCCTCTAAATTTCAGTGGGAGTGAAAATCGAGCTCTTGAAGAGCAGGTTTTATAGGAAACCAGTACTCCAGCACAGAGTGCTACAGTACTGGATTATCTCCTGATCCCGGCGTAGCTCAGGAGGGACCCAACGGGCAGGCGACACCACTGCTGCACCACAGCTTAAAGAATCTGCACTCCCACACAACTCCAAAGCTCCAGAGCTAGATACCCCCATGTCTCCATCTCCCCAGAGACAGACAGCCCCATCACAGACACGCGAAGGGGGCTAAACAAACAGGGGACGCCCAGAATTCAGAAACTGCCCTAACAGGGAAAAACCCTCAGCACACGCTGCGGCCGTCACACGAGATTTTGCTGGCGAGATGGTATCGCGGCAAGACCTCCCGGTACCGAACCGGAGCGCATCGCTTTTCAGGTACACAACCAGCAGTAAATGGATTTTCTCATTTCAAGTTGACCAAGCCATGCGATTTCCCTGATTGGGGCCCATTCGAGAGACATTCTTTCCCAAAACTGCAGGAGGAGACAGTGTTATTCCCAGAACAATGAAGCGCTCCGCCGCACTGCTTTACTAGACCTGAAGATCCGAGAGGTTGGTGACAAACCGCATACGCAGGAGAGGGGGACAGACGGATCGCGCAGAGCGAGATCTCGGCACTGGCCTGAGACAGGAGGCAGCCCACGGGACAGCACAGTCCCATCAGAGCCTACTTCGCCCCTGCTGTTGTTCCCAAGGCTCTCTGCCAATCCCCATTAAATAAAATAATCATGTACTTTTCACTACAGACCAGCGCATTTCTGGCTTTCTGCACTTCTGACGTACGTTCAATTCTTTGCCACAAAAGCTTCTAGGAGCGTGCTCCACCGTTAGCTAAACACGAGCGTAAAGGATGGCAACCTTTATAATTTCATGTAAGGGAGAAGGCAAAACCTGCTGATTTTTGGTAACCGACATCCTTTGCAGCTCGTCAATGACGCAAAGAGAGCAGAAAGGAAATGGCACACAACCGCACTTTCCCCTCATCTTAATTCCTTCCCTGACAGCTCACGTTCACCTTGGGAAAACACAGGCCGTGCTAAGGCACAGAGGTAACCCAGCGACACAAGCCTGCCCTGCCCTCGGGGGCTAGCAGTGCTCAGTTGCAACGCCCAGGCCAGCCACGCTCCAGACCTGTTTTACTGAACACTGCGGGTCTTCCCCAAACACGGCCACCCGCAAACGAGCAGCTGAGCAGCTAAAACTCAGTTAAGAACAGTACCACCAGGGCTTTTTATAGGATTAAGCACTTCTAGAGTAGAAAACCTTCTCATGGAACACCAACTACCTTGGAGATTCTCTCTCCAGTCTTCTACATTCAAGCGGTGCCTGAAGATACCAATTTTTGGAAAGCACAAGTCCAACTCTCCCCAAACCTGAAAGTTCAGAGTTTGGATTTAGAGCACTCCTCAACCACAGCAGTAACAGTGTTGGCAATTTTATTGTGCTTTAACAAATCCCTCCCCCTTGGCTTAGGAGCAAAGACCCAGATAATCAGGGCATGAAGAGAACTGCAGATCTAGAGTTTCAGTTCTTAGTTCCACCCCCTTTCCCAAAGAGCTTCTTTATGGAAGCAGACTCCCTTTGTCCTTTTATAAAGAGAACTATGCAGAATTAACCATCTACACCGCCAAAACACCACACACTTAATACAAAGTAAAATGGAAGCTCCGTAAAAGCCTGCATTTCAATACCAGTTAGCATTCTCACACTTAACCTGGCAGCTGCTCACACAGGAACATGTTTGTTTTTCTTACGGAATCAGAAGGTGAATGTTTTTAGTGTGCAGGGCCAACAGATCAACCCTCATCAGGCAGGAAGGAGGCGAGCATACATGGGATTCTCCAAGTTCTTGGATGAAGTAAAAAACCAAGAGTAAAAGCTGACTGTAAACACTACGTTACTTACACGGAAGATGTAAAACCCCAAATGTAGGGGGGTGTCAGTGAACCGCTCTAAGTGACGGGTGATACAGGTGAGGTTTATTTGCCATTAACACAAACCTGGGTACCACCCCAGAGAGGGTGATGCACATCCATCTTCATGTAAACCTAACATGAAGTATTCTCTCTCGCCATCAAAACCCCAAGCCGAATTAAGGGCCCACTCGATACAATGCCCTGAGGATACATTCCCACTAAGCTCGGAGCATTCGAGGACTGTGGGTGCTCTCAGACATCTGGACAACGCATAGGCAAATCTGCAGGGAAGCAGCACCAACACACACTGGGTCCCTCTCGACTATCCAGCTCCTCGCTGCCGCAGGAGAAGTTTCTTTTCTACATTCACCACCTCTTGCGCTTGTCTGTTCATTACTATTAAACTGCTGACAGCAGGACGGTGCGACACCGGGGAGGGGGGGTCCTTCACAAGGTACCCGTCCTAGAGGCCAGGCGCCAGAGCTCACACCTCTTTACCCATTAAAGCTATCAGTAGCTTTCCAGGGTGCAAGAGTTATAAGCCCTATGGCTACAGCCTTTTTCAGTTGCTCACAGAAGGACCTTTAAGGGAACTGAGTTTATTTTTCCTGCTGCAGCTTCATCTGTGTGAACTCGAGACCTCCGGCTTCCCCCGAGAGGGACTGACCATTTGGTGGACAGATAGGGTTACTGTTCTTCAAAACATCTGTACTTCTCGTTTCAAGTATCAACCCATTTAAAAAAATCACCTCTAGAGAACAACATTGCACACCTCCAACAAGACGTTTAAAATGCAAGGACTTCAACAGGCCAATAGTCTGTGGTAATTTAAGCTTATTTTCCCGGTTAAGGTGATCTAAAGATACCGCTTTTTGGACAGAAACTGGGTGCTGAGGTAGATTCAGACATGCCCGAATGCTGTATGAAACCAGTGTAGCCAGGAAATGACAATAAAACCTCCCCTTTAATTGTTTGGTGTTGACAAGTTGGTGGGTCCAAAATTTATCCGGTAGGGATCAATACACTTACCTATCATCCCTGTTTCGCAATAATCCTGAGTTCCTTCCTGGAATACAAGACAGTGTCTTTATAACTCGGGAGTGGAAAGGGATCTGAGGATGGAACATCTATTTACAGGGACAGCCTAACGCTCACTGAGCCACAGAAGGAGTAAGCAAACACTTCCATGTCATGGGTATGTGCAACTAAAAATACTTAAAAGCAAAAGTGATCCCAAGGAAATCTGTTCAACCAGCTAAGAAAAAGGCAAAAACGAAGCACTGTTGCCTCAAGAACTACCACTGAGAGGACAAACCACTGCAGATAATATATACCAAGCTGGTTTGTTCTAATTATCTAGGTTACCGTAGTGCCTCCTGATTAGCCTGCTGGCAAGAAAACTTACACTTTTTCCTCAAAAAAATTATGTTAGCCTTCATGTAACCTTGCTTTCTTGCCCAAAGAGGCAAAATCTGAAACACCGATGTGCAGTGTATCATGAACAGCGCGGCACTTCTTTTTAAACTACCCAATAATTCAAAAAAAGGCTGCGTGAAATGGGCCTACCTTGAGCAGTAATGAGCAACCGAAGCGAGATGGTGTTACTTATGTAAATTTACCTCCATCACTCCGAGGTGGTTTCAAGTTCCCTTACTGAGCACTGACCCAACAGGGTGACACACATTTCAGCACGGCGTAAAGCTGGTCAAGCACTTTTTTCCCTAAGCAAAGCATGATTGCTTCTTCGTTTAAATCCCTGGGTAACTAGAAATTAATGCTGGGTGACGCAGCGGGAGTTTGAAGGCTCATTTTCTCCACAGCCTGCCTGAAGTTACTGCAGTGGATGCAAATTATCCAAGAACATCAGTTCCTTTAAAAATAACCAGCAGTAGCAAGAAATCCCCAAATTCTTTCTACCACTGAGAAGATGACTCCACCCTGTGTGTTCCCAAGACATTTTTCCTTCCAGTCCCCCTTCCTACACTGCTGCTGCTAACTCCTTTGATACCGGTGAGGGAGGGTGGCTTTCCACAGGTTTGTTTCTTCTTCCGCAGCATCTCTAGATGCTGGAGAAGCTCTCAGCCTTGCCAACCTCACAGCAGGCCCATTAATCACCCGAGGGTTTCAGACAGCTGACATAACCACACTGTAAGAATGTGACACAAACAGGTCCTTCCACCCCCTGAAGAGATGCAGGTAATTGCACTCCAGTTTCAGCCAAGCCGATGGAAAGCTGTGGATGAAGGATGCTGCTATCAGGTGTCATGGAACTGCCACCAGCTCGGTCAGAGCAGCCCGTTTTCCCAATTCAATTAATTAATTTATGCTTTTAATTCTATTCAGCCACAATTCATCACAGTACAGGAACAGAAATTGCCCTGCCATAGGAATTCCTGTTAAGATTCCCTTACCATACCCTATACTTAATATATGGGGGGGAGGGAGCCATCTGTAATGCCATAGTCTTGTTTTTAAAGCTGTTGCTTCCCTGCTATTTTGCAAGATCTAGTACTCTACAGCACATCCTCCAGAAGTTATCAGCATTTTAATGATTGTATTGTTAGAATTTATGACTAGGAATATCAAAAAGCCTCCTTTGAGCAATTTCATCTCTAGATGAACACAACAATGCTGTCTGCTGTACATTTACATCTCATTTAGCAGCTTCAAATGGTCAAACAGATGAAGCTAACACATGAACTTGTATTATTTACTGTGCAGTATGAAGTATCACAGAATCATAGAATAGTTTAGGTTGGAAGAGACCTTAAAGCCCCCCCAGTCCCCCCCCCTGCCTTGGGTAGGGCCCCCTTCCACTAGACCAGGTTGCTCCAAGCCTCATCCAGCCTGGCCTTGGACGCTTCCAGGGATGGGGCATCCACAGCTTCTCTGGGCAACCTGTCCCAGTGCCTCCCCACACTCTCCGGGAAGAATTCCTTCCTGATACCTAATCTAAACCTCCCTGATTTCAATTTAAACCCGTTACCCCTTGTCCTGTCCCTCCCTGCCCTTGTAAAAAGTCCCCTCCAGCTTCCTTGTAGCCCCTTCAGGCCCTGGAAGGTGCTATAAGGTCTCCCCAGAGCCCTCCCTTCTCCAGGCTGAACCCCCCAACTCTCCCAGCCTGTCCCCATGGCAGAGGGGCTCCAGCCCTCAGAGCATCTCTGTGGCCTCCTCTGGACTCGCTCCAACCGGTCTATATCTTTCCTGATGTTGGGGGCTCCAGAGCTGGACACAGAACTCCAGGTGGGGTCTCACAAGAGCAGAGCGGAAGGGGAGAATCCCCTCCCTCAATCTGCTGTCATGCTGCTTTTGATGAAGTCATGCAGATACTACAGTACATCCCCACCTTGGGACCAGTGCCAGTCCCACAGAGACTCTGAATTCACCTTCTCCTGAGGGTTACAGAATTTGGGAACTGCTCCTTTTTCATGATTCCTACAACAGAGCCCATGACTTCCTAGTCTGTTTTCAGTAACTTGACAGAGCACACACTGAAGTATTAAAACTTGCACCCATGGCGTATCACCAGTCTCCAAAGCTGTACTGTGTTCAAAGCTGATGCAAACTGGGAGCCAGCCATATCCGTATGTACTCTTCCCGGTTTAACAGCAGCCCGTTCCTGCTCGTGGGCCATTCGAAACTGGGTTCCTTGATACCAACCGTGGCTTGGGATTTTTGTTTGTTGCTTTGGGGTACTTTTTAAATGTCTGGTGGGCATAAGAATCTTAACAAGTGACACAAACCACCTATTCCTGGGGCTTAAAGGAAAACAGATACACTGGGGAAATTCAAAGTATTAACCACAAACAAGACCACTGCAACGACTATCAACCTGATGAACTGTGCTATCAAGGTTTGTTTACCTGCTTGTGAGCGTGATCGTAAGAGTTTATGTGGTTGTCAAACTCCTGATGCTTTTGATACTGCTTGTCACAGAGTTCACAGTAGAAGTTTGCTCTGAGGTCTTCCAAAGCTTTGGCAATCGCCTTTTCTTTATCAACATAATCCTGCAAAATTAACAAAAAGATGCTTCTGTTAAAAGTTCCACGTAAAACGAACTGGAAGATGATGAGCTAGCCTTTTAAGGAAATACAGCCCTAAAGAAAACCTTAGCGTACACCAATGCTTTTTACTAGCTGACCAGTTTTGCAAATTAAGAGGCATGAAGGACAACTTTGCAATACTACCGACCTAGCCTTGGCTCCGTTTCCTGACACAGAACATAATCAGCACGGGGATCAGGAAAAGGAGACAGCTTGAATAAAAGAAATGCAGTGCTGGTGGCAGGCAGGTAGCTTCAGAGGTGCCCGAGGAGAGCCTGCTGGACTGCCTGCGAAGCGGGCTTCAGAGCCTGCAGCTAACACACAACAAACCAGCAGCTGCCCGCTCACTAAGATGCACAAGATCTGCAGCAAAGCAAGGAAGTCACTGCTTTTGGAACAGCATCCTAGAACTTCCAGCGCCGATGCTCCCTCCATTTAGAGTGCTGACAGATGTCTGCATTCAGCCGGGAGGAAGACGCAGCGGCGGCTGGGAAAGCACAGGTCAGAACCGCCGGACGAAATGCTCTTCGGTGTGATGTCACAGCCGGTGGAGTCGCCCCAGCTGTGCTGACCACGACGCTGAGCTCAAACACAGCCCTTAACCAGGGAGCAGGTACGGGTAGCTGCTGCTTAGCGAGAGGGGCAGGGAGATCGCCCGAGAGCCTGCAAACAGTATTTGTTTTCCTCACATAGTTCAACATTTGTGTAGGTGTAAAATCAAACCTCCAAGCGAAAGGGTGTCTGAATTGGCAACGGCCACATCCTCCCCTCCTGGGCTATAAAGAAAAGTAGCAGCTTTTGAACTGTCAGTGGCAAAAAGCTCTGGGACTCTGCGGAAATCCCAGTCCCTGGAGCGGCTGTAATGGCTGGAAGTCCGAGTGCCTGGAAGGGAGCCCGTGCTGCTCCGGGAGCCCTGTGTCCCCAGGGCACAGCCGCAGCCCAGGCAGTCCGGGGGGGCTCTGAAAAGCAGCTGGTACTGAGACACACTCGCAGCTTCCTCCTCTAGCCAGGACCTTTCAATTACAATCCCACTGGCAAAATGAATAAAACATCACTCTTCACTAGAAAGCTGGGGAACCTTTACCGTAACAAGACGGAAGCACTTATGCTGATGCACACTAAAAAAAAAAGCTACAGATGCTGCATTATGAAGTAGCCATCCAGCTATTTACCACGTGCATTTCAACTGGAATAAAGAGAAATGATATAAGGAAAAATAGCCTAACATTTGAGAAAAAGCTCCCAAGAGTTTAGGAGTTTCTGTCTTCAATATAAACTTCTTATGGGCAATTTTCTTGCATTAGTGAGAGGAGCGAGCAGACATTTTCAAAGATATACTAGGAAAGCTCCTGTTATTTAAGATCTTGTTCAAAGCAATATGGTTTATCTCCTAGTTACCACATCAAAATTACATTAAAATAATATTGCTGAGCATGTTTTCTATAATGCAAAATTCATGTACAAAATCTCAACACCCAAGGTGTGAGGATGTGAAAAATTCCACTGTTAAAAGGTGGGGTTTTCCCCAATGTAAAGCACTGTTCACCTTCTAAAATTTAAAAGGAAAAAAAATCTATTTCCAGTTCCTGCTTCCATCTAGTAGTGGGAGCTCTTGTTGATAATAAGAAAAATCAACAAATCTATCTAGAGGTTTGAGCCTGAGGCAGGTCCCCAGGACGACAAGAAAGGAAAACAGAGCAGCGTGAGATCAACAGAACAATGACGTTCAAAGTTCCTCTGAAACCCTCAACAAGCTTCCTGCCCATATGTAGGTTTTTTCAGAAAGCATCCTGTGGCTAAACAATGAAAACACAGGCGAGTGATCAGAATCCATACAAAAGAAGGGAATTAAAGAACATTTCTTGCTTGCTTCTTGGTTGCAGAGTTATCTGAAATTCCTTTGAGACTCAGTGAATGGCTAATCAGGATGCGGCCACAGTTGGCACTTACATAATGGACTCCTGCAGAGCAAGGAAAGAAATGAGGCTGGCAGAGTTTTTCACAGATTGATACAGAAATGCGAGAGCCCAACGATAAAGCATGCTAATAAAAACACATCCGAGCTGGGAGAGGCTGCTCCTGCGCCACAGAGCTCCTGAAAAAACCCACTGCGCTGAATCCCGGCAGGAAGACAAAACAGTCTGAGGGCGACGCGCGTCCCACTGCCTTGGAAAAGACAACGGCAAACCCAGGAACTTCACCATGAATCTGCAGCCCTGAGACAAAACACCACCACGGGCAGTTCACATAAGAGCTCACACAACCACTCTGAAACGAAGAAGTACTTTGTCCTCGCCAGCTGCCGGGGCCTGAAGATGCCCAGCACCGCAGCTGGGGGCTGCTGCCGTGGGATCCAGGCTCTCGGCCATGTGCTGCCCCTGAATGCAGCCTCACGGCCGAACCTGCCCTTGGCAAGGCGAGCAGCGTGCCACCCAACATGCCACCCAGCATGCCACCCAGCGTGCCACCCAGCAAGAGATGAACAACAAAGAGGAGAAATGCCCTCAAGGAGATTGAGCACCCCGATGTAGAGGAACTGTTGAGCAGAGGAACTGTTGAGCACCCGGTAGGCCCTGGTGAGAGCCAGAGGAGATCCTTAACTGCATTCATCACCAAACTCCTAATTAGCTTCAAAAGCATCTACAGTAGCTTTTATTTTTAAATTAACAACTATACCAGCAATTCACTTCCAAGCAAGTCAAGGTCCCAGCTTCAGAAGAAAAGCAAGCTATCAGGGAAGGAGGCCGTGAACTTCTGTGGCTGAATCAAGTGCTGGCAGTATGAACTGCTGAACTGGGGAAATGGAATTTTAGATTTGCCATGGTTATGTTTAATTTTAACGGAATTGAAATTACTTTTCCATTATTCTTCAAAGAATTAAAATCCATGCAAAACTGGCACTTTATCCTAATGTCTAGGGCTCTTCTTCAACCTCGGTGCTTCCCAAATCTCAGGACAATTAAATGAGCAGGCTTTCTTAGGACGATGTACTTAACAGGCTGGTAAGAGGAAGAGTGGATTAAAGGACTAGCAAAGACCACATCTCCACAGAGAACTCCGTTACAGAATGTCTCAGCCTGAGACATTCTTCCAAACAGACACAGCCCATCGCTTTCTCAAAACTGGAGCCATCTCCTAAACTTTCCAGGAAAGCAGGACTTGTGCAAGGTCATGATGCACTACTTACTGCTCACTCAGTAACAGCAGACTATCTACTCCACTCGCAGCTGGTAACTGCCCATCTAGCGTTTGCACCTGCAGATTTTGCGCTGCCAGCGTGGCAGGTTCACTAGAACAATCTGGCAGCCCTGGTCTAGGGAAGGAAATGTTCTGCTTGCCCTAGGACCGCTCTTTCCAGAACAGGAGCAAAGCACAGAGAGAGCCCTGCTGCTGTCCTGGATCTCTTCAGCAGATAACAAACACCAGGGTTAACTCCAGGAAGTGAACAACCAGTTTGCCACAATATAAATCATTTCAACAGTGACAAAAGACCAAGAACACTTATAATTTCTACAACCATGACCACAGCCGAATGAGAAGAGCTCTGTCCTATCTGAACAAATCCTCTCCCATTCCGCCCACGGAAACTTCGATGTTAATGCCTTCGCTTTTGGTACCTTGTATTTCTGCCTCAGCTCCTCCGTGTCTTCTTTCTCCACCTCCAGTACACGCCTCCGCTCAGTGGCATCTTCGGCGTAGTCAAGCTTTAAAAAAAAAAACCACACACACAGAAGAGATGTGATTTCTCCCATAAATACTCTGCACTAAGACTGCCAGAACGTGCAATTTAAGAGGTGAGGTTTGAAACAGAATCTCTGCGTACTGTACTTCACTTTCGCTGTTCCATCATCCCACGGTGTAACCCATGTGCAAACGGGTCATTAGTCCTTCCAGGTGGGGGCTCCCATCAGGCCCGGCCAGTGCCGACGGCAGCCTCCGCTTTGCGGAATTGAAATGGCAAAGCCCAGGGATTTCGGAGAGCGTCCAGAACTCAGGTACCCATGGGTAAACAGAGCTTGTATTTTGAGAAGCAGCGTTTTCTTATTGTGTTGGTTTAAGAGCAAGTTTTTCTTTACCTTTGCTGCACAAATGCTCACTTTTAAATTTCTTCCCTATCAACCCCCCGAGAGCCATGCGAGGAGTGACGGGGTGCAGGGCAGGAGCCGGGCGAGCTTACCTCCATTTCCATCCGCCCCATGCCCATGACATCATACTTGACGACGATAGGGATGGGATCTGTCCTCCCTGCAAGAGGAACACACAGACAGGCGGTCAGCAGCGGCCCGCCACCACAGCTCGCTTTACACATTGGGTTTGGGTGGTTAGAGATCTTGCCTTGGAGTGCAGAGACCAGAAAGCTACAGTGAACCAAACACAAGCCATTCTCACAGCTTACAGCCAAACCCGCTTCTCAGCTCCAAACCGGTTACACTGAAATGCACCCCGAGTACTGGGAAATGCTATTTTCTGAACATTAACTGGTCATGTAAAATATTCTTGTGGTTAATGTTCAACCATGACAAGTCCTAGGGCAGGGCTATTAACAGGACTTGAGAAATGAACCTTCCCCTCAATGCTTCCACATCAGGCAAAGCATACTCCTCATCTTCTGATGCAAGTGAAGCAGCTATTAAATACACTTTACTGCTCTACCACATTAATAATTGATCAGGACTTTCCTGTAAAAGATGTGGAAGTCTCCCTCCCGCCAACTTTTGTTCCTTCCCAAGAGTAAGGAAAGCTGACCGAGAAGCATGGCACAGAAGCCAAACTTCTTTCCTCCTGAATGACCGCCTGGTCCAGGCCAGGTGGTCAGGCACCTGCTTCCCCAGCTCCTGCGGAGAGATGCTCGAGCACCCGCTGCGTCCTCTGTAAGCTGTGAAAAGGACTGGTTGCGAAGAAAATTGACTTTGAACTAATCAAACTATGTTGGAGAATTTTTTTTTTTTAAACATATCTTTAATCCACTCATAACCAGCCAAACAAAGCAAAATGGGGCAGACAAGCACTTTACTACCACAGCTTTTTATTTTATTATTATTATTTTGTATTTTTACATCACAACTCACGCTGTTCGTTGTGATGTAAGCCCACTGAAAGAGTACTTACCTTATCCCGTGCGTACCTTGAGTAAAAAAACAGAATGTTTACTTCCCTTATTATTGCTCTTGGTTTGGTGTAAACAACTGTTTTGTTATACACACATACACATATATTATACCTTTGGGCTAAAAGATCTAGAGGTTTTAACCATGCCAAAAACATTCCATTGCCAGCCACATACACAGAAGTCTGTAAAAGTGCCTCAGAAAAGCTGTGCAGGCCTCAACTTCTCTCCAATGTCAGCCTTCTCCAACTCCTGCAAAAGCGACAGCGCACAGATCTCGGACTCCGCAGAGGCCCCAGAGCGAACCTGCTCCGGTCAGACTCGTGGCTGCTGAACTCAAAATACAGTGGCATGTGTTCATCTTTCAGAAACAAGTCCATTCAATTAATTGCTTTATGGCTTTCTTTATACGCCCCTAAATTTGGCAGGCACGTGTTCACCACGTCCAAAAATATTTGTTGCGCTGATCCAAAATAATATTTTGGATCGAGCTTTCATTTGGGTATTTTCAGTGCTCTCCATTTGAAAAGGTTTCTCTTACACCCAATGGTATAATAAAGTAAGCAGTGACTGCAATTTTTAGCAAAAGGACCAAATTAAAGACAGGTTATAAAAATGACTTCCTAAGTGCAATATCACTTTCATAACGTCTCAGCCAGGGATTTACGGGTGAGCCCAAATGGAACGGCTGGCAGCAACTGCCAACTACTCATATTCATTTTTCCAAGCTTTTTTTCTTTTCTTTTTGGTTCGGTTTGGGTTTTGTTTGTTTGTTTCTCCAGCAATCGAGATCTTTGGATGCAGCCTCATTGCCCTGGTAAACCCCTGCGTACAAACAATGCATCAGTACTTTTGCCTTCTAAGGCAGTCAAAGTTTGGGTATTTTTCAAAATCTATTTGGAAATTGCAGTAGCAAGTGCTAGTGCCCATCGTGTCGGGGAAAAAATCAAGTTTGGACAGCATTAGAAATTTACGTTTAAACTGATTTTGGCAGGTCTAACACAAACAGAAACATCCCTTCTTAGCAATACCCTTTAATGAACAAGGATCAGACAAGTGTGCATAAAGAAAGGAAAGGAAAGGAAAATGAAAGACCAAGCAGAAGGATGATGGCTACAACAGAGAAAGTAAGCCTAACATATTGGTGCACTGATGACAAAAGGAGTAATTCAGTCTGAAAATAAAAAATTACCACTGCTAAGTTTACCATCACCACAACAAGTCCAGGATCATAACGCTGTAAAAAAGAAACACCATTTGTTAGGCAGAAACCATCAGGGGCAGAAAATAGCCCGTTTGTAGTAGGCAGGTAGGATGGGTTAAAAAAAAAAAAAAAAAGAGTAGTAACACGAGGCTTCTTCCTCACCCCTCCACCCCATCACCATGCTTTGCCCGGTGGAATCAGGGAGCGGGTAGATTTGGAGCAGTCGTGCCTTGTTTCCAGAGCTGCTGGCTGTTTAGAGAGGTCGGGCTCCTGGTGGTGCCCGACTGAAGAGAGGCACTGGGGCACACTCAGGCAGGCAGTTTAGAAAGGAAACAAATCAGGATCTTAAGGCAACTACAAGTATTTTGGGTCAAAAGGAGCTCTGTTTTCAGGTACGAGGAGAACATTCAGCGTGAAAAGGGATGCCTTTGTTTAAACAGGACCATCATTTCGTCACGAACGAAGCACCAGGGCAGCCGGCCAGCGGGACACCCGGCCGACAACGCCGAGCCTGCGCACTCCAAGCACACACCACGGCTACAGCAGCATGCCAGCCCTGAATCCACGGCTACGGCTGGATTGTCGGGCCCGGGGAGCCTTGCTCTGTGTCCTAGGAAAGCCCAGGGAAAGGATGGGGCTCTGCTGCCGAGGGGCCACCTCTCACCCTGCTGAGCGCCGAGCGGGCTGGGCAGAGGATGGAGAACAGCCAAGGGCAGAATGGGACTAAGTTAAACCCTCAAGTTCTCCTTGTAAAGAACTTGCTCAAGGAAGTTTATCCCAGAGCTACTGTGGATCTTTACCAGCACAGAAACATGGTTCTGGGACATCATGGGACTCCCAGATTTGGGTTCCTGCCGACCCTTTTCAGGTATCCCGATATACTTTGAAGGGGAAGGGACTCTGAGCTTCCGAGAAAGGGCCAGAATCCCCATGCTTGATGCCACGATGCAGGGTTAAAAACACTGCCATGCCGACAGCTAACCCCCCTGCGGTAAACCCTGCAGAACACAGAGCTGTGTCTGCCCCCCTCCTCCTACACCCCAGAAAACCCATTTTCTGTCTGAACCAGCTCACAGCTCTTCTCCTTACGGAGCGGTCACAGTACACGGGCTGCAAACCCTGAAGCAGAGAGGGTTACGGCATGGAACACCTCCACGCACAGGCAAATCCTCTGTGGAGAGGACAAAGCATAAACTTCCAGCGAGATGCAAAAAACACACAGCAAGTCACACCATAAGACTCCAGTCTCAAAGTCTATTAAGCCTGTAATTATTTCCTTAACTCAGAAATGAAATGAGATTTCCAAACTGACCAGATGTACTTGTTTTGCTTTCCTCTTCCCAAAGCAACGGGTGAACGTTTCTCCCAGCTCATGACAAACTGCTCACCCCCAAACACCCCGGACAGCCGGCCCCCCTCCTAGATCCCCACAGCAGCAGGGAGACGGCACTGTGCCAGCAGGCCGCTCCAGGCTCACTTCCTTTCCATTGCCCAGCTATTCGATACGAGCAAACCCTCCGTCAGCAGTGCCATAAATTAACCAATCCGGGGAAAAGAGTTCATCCTAACGCTTCAGGGCCTCAGTGTCAGACCCCACGTCGTGCTGCACGTGGAGGATCATCCTTCCAGAGCTGCCTGGCGTGTGCTCCGTCTCCGGACACGGCGGGAAGATGCTGCTCTGCTCCTCGGAACAGGACGCTGCACCAGATGGACCTGCCATCTGAGCCCGTCTAGAAACCCTGGCGTTGTCAACACTAGTGCACATTTTAGCTTTCTTTAAAAAAAACAGTCAAAACAGAAAAGTGCTTTCATCGACAACTTGCAGACTCAGAACTCCTCCCTCCAGCAATACCAATAGACACCAAACACTTGAAGAGAGAACAAGATGCTCCCACTGAAAAGAAGATGTACCCCCCAAAATCATGCCTTAACATAATTCACCCAAATACGTTTCAGCCTGTCACTTATGCCTAGCACGTAAGCAGAGAGAGGTAAGAGAACAGCCTTAATCATGCTCAGCCCACTGACATCTTAATAGAAATTCCTCCCAGGTACAAGCTGTGTGTGAAATAATCCCAGAGGGCTGATTGATACCACACTCTTCGTTGGAGGAGAATTTCATGAACTAAGCATCTCGGGAGGATACAAACAACGGGATGTGATCTCGCTGAGCACAGAAGATCCTTACTCATTCACTATCTTTATGCTACAACTGAAAACAAAACCACGGTAAGAGACAACCTTCTCGGAGGCTGTAATTGCTCTTGGCAAGGGACCGTCACAGAGATGAGGAATAGGCTGTGTGAAGGCAGCACGGGGGAGTTTCATGACCACAGCCCCGGATTTGCTCTGGTGGATAAGGGTCAGTTTAGTACCCGTGGGCTGTGAAGGGTAAGTAGGTGCCGGGAGTCAGGCATCAACGCAGCACACATACTGGACCTGTTCGCCATCTGACGACACGGTCCCTGTGCAGATGTGAGAGGGAGGACTCACTGCAATCATGGGTGAGTTTCATTGTCAAAGATTATGGTTTTGCAAGCTCTCAAAACCTTCCTGGGACTACTGCATGTCTCTATAGCCCAGGAGCTGCCATGCTGAAAATTCAGACTCCTCATTCAGTACATCAAAAGGGGAGAGAGGAGCAAATCCAGTAATTTTCCCTGATGAACATGCCCTGGCATGGTCTGTGGTGCTCCACACTGGCTAAAAATGATGCCATGTTATCAAGTTTGTTCAGATTGCTGCAAGAAGCAAACAAACAAGGACAACCTTTCATCCTGGTCTCCGCTAGGCATGAGATCTGCAAGCTCGTCCTGTTTATGTCAGATTTCTGGAAGGGGTCACAAACAATCAGGAGATTCAAACGAAGCCTGAAACATCCATCATCCTGAGTGACAATCACAGAATCACAGAATGGTTTGGGTTGGAAGGGACCTTAAAGATCATCTAGTTCCACCCCCCCTGCCATGGGCAGGGACCCCTTCCACTAGACCAGGTTGCTCAAAGCCTCTTCCAGCCTGTCCTTGAAGACATCCAGGGATGGGGCATCCACAGCTTCGCTGGGCAACCTGGCCCAGTGCCTCCCCACCCTCTCTGTGAAGAACTTCTTCCTGATATCTAATCTAAACCTCCCTGCTTTCAATTTGTACCCGTTACCCCTTGGCCTATCACTACAGGCTCTTGTAAAAAGTCCTCTCCCAGCACCCTTGTAGCCCCTTCAGGTACTGGAAAGCTGCAATGAGGTCTCCTCGGAGCCTCCTCTTCTCCAGGCTGAACAAGCCCAATTCTCGCAGCCTTTCGTCATCAGAGAGGTGCTCCAGCCCTCTGATCATAACCGTGGCCTCCTCTGGACTCGCTCCAAGTGGTCAATATCCTTCTGATGTTGAGGGCTCCACAGCTGGACGCAGCACTCCAGGTGGGGTCTCACCAGAGCAGAGTACAGGGGCAGAATCACCTCCCTCGCCCTGCTGGCCACACTTCTCTGGATACAAGTCCCAGTGAGGAGGAAATGTTTTTTTCCAAGCACATAAAACTGTGCGGTGAACTTAATCTTCACTAAGCAGGAGAGAATGACAAGCAAAAGACAAGTTGCAAACACCCCAGTCCCATGGAAAACTTCAAACAGCCGCTCAAAACTTCCTCAATGTCCAAGCCAAGGCTGACACTTGCAGGAAACCAAGCAGAGCTCCCTGAACTTCTGCAAGGGAAGACAGGTAGCAGGGTCTGGGTCAAAAAATATCCCTAACCCAAATGATGGTCAGTGGTATTAAAGAACATGGAAGATGTTAGAGCAAGAATGTAAATCTCGTTTTTTCTGTAAGAGAAAGCAGAGCTAAGAGTCACTGTCTTCATCCGGGTAAGTGGAGAGGGCAAAAGAGCCCTGTCTGATTTAAGGCTACGCTGCCAAAGCGGGGGCAGGCTGTGCACGGCCTTGACTACTTGCTCCCCACGTACCCATCTTTCAGAGTTTTATTAAACTGCTTTAACATTATACAAACACAAAGGGCAATGAAGCCTGATACTAAGCCAAGAGAAGGACATCTCTGTCACAAAAAGGATGTGTCACTGAAAGAATAATGGTTTCATTGACTACACACGCTCAAGTAACCCACAAACTTACCACCCATAACTGAAGGATGGCTTTTGCACAGTCGAAAGCAAACAAGGGGCAACTGCTTCCATCAGAGGAGACAGAGGCATTATGTAAACCTTCCTCTAGGTCTGCGGTCTTGGGGATTTCATCATGGTAATGAAGATTGGTGTGATGATAGCAAGCTTTCAAAGCCACGGTACCTAGGTTTTTCAAAGCTAACTTCACACAAAAACATTTGTCTCAAAACTATTGCAATGATTTATGTTGCAAGCACAAGTGTGGAAATGTCGGTCTATGCCAGAATTGAGGTTCCCACAAGGACAAGTTAAGATACAAGAAGATAAGATTGTGTTCACATCTATTTCTTGATAAGACTGCCAAACCATTCCGCACTCACTGAATAAAGGCACTGTTTAATATTTCTTTTTCCTCCATGTTTTCTTCTCTTCATTACAAAGCTTCAAAATTCAGAAAGAAATATAACAGTCCTCATTTCCTCGTGGTGTTTGTCTCGGATGCTCATTGTTCCGTGTTCCCAGGGCCTGACAAACATCTACTGTCTGCCTTCGTGACGTCAGAGGATTTAACAAATGGAAAAATACATTAATATATTCGCTGTAAGCCATTTGGTGAACTGGTGCCAGAGCCAGGACTCAAGACATCTGGAATTCAAACCCTGAGCATTTCTCCAAGCCACAGCTGCCAAGCAACTGATCTCAGTGGTTCGAGTGGTCAAAGCTCCGCTTACTGCTCCCCACACGTCTAACAAACCAGCGTGCATCACCCACAGCCACCTGACAGCCTTGGAACAGTGACTCCCACGGAGCTTGACCTCAGAAACGACCATTATCCCAGAGGCTGCCAGACAGCGGCCATTTCCTGCCACAGGATCACGTCTTCACCTGCAGCCTCTCCTCTCTGCACATCTAGCGTCTCTCAGGCGGTTCTCTTCTTTCATCCTACTCATCCTCTGTAGCAAGAGGGAAAACAAGAGCTTGTCTGAACAGATTTAGTGAAGAACATGCCAAATAAGAACTGCATCGTAGTATAACTGAAGGGGGGAGCGACAACTATATTTATCACCACAGAATTTGCAAGTCAGAGCAGAAATCCATTTGTGCTTTTTTTTAATTGGAAGTCATGCAATAAAAAGAGTTAGAGGAACTGAATTCTAGCATTTTCTAATAAATTTGATATACCTGACTTTGCTACGTTTTTAGGTAATTTCTACGCTCATGAAAGGATAAAAATAAAGCCCAAGTTCTTTTATAGACAAGTGCTGCTGTCTGTGTGTCACCAGTACCATTTATACCACGAGTCTGCAGCACACCTTGATCAACAGGAGCAGCGCTGTCCTGACAGTGTGTAATGGCTCTATTGTTTTTAGCCTGAGCAGAAGAAAAACAGGTTCCAGGAAGGGGTTCACAGCTTCACATGGCACTGCCAGGAGCTCCCAGGACACTGAACCGGCAGGCAGCCTGCCTCTCCAGAGCAGCATTATGTTAGTATTGCTGCTCTCCAGGGACATTCACCAGCCTTTCAGAACAGTTATGCTGAAACAGTGCCACAAACATTGTTAAAAACTTGAGCAAACACAAAAGAAATTATTACTAAATAGGAATTGGGACAGAAGGCTTTTCTTTTGGACCAAAGGCTACTGCTACTTCAGCTAACTGCCCCAAAAGGGACCTCCCTTCTTCTGGACAGAGCCACCTGCTGCTTCTATTTTCTGAAAAAAGGGGATAACCCAAGTACTCGTACAAAAGAGCATCCCAGAAAGTGCTGCCATCCACCTCGAAACTTAACTCTGTGTCAGTCACACTAACATTTTCATCACAACCACCGAGTGGTCGAAGAGCTGCCTTAGTCCCCTACAGACAACTGGGGAGCAAACTTCATACGTAACGATGCAACACTCGACTCCAGTTCTACCCTATATTATCTAAAACTATCTGATTCATCAGTATCACTAAAGACTACCTAGGCCGTGACAAACACCTGTTATCTGTTGCCATAGCAAAATATCACATTCAGATTCATCTCTCGGAGATAGTACAAAAGACCAGGCTAATCCCAGCCTTGGGAATACTGTGGGAACATGAATTAAATCAATGCATTCAAATGTATCAGATCAATCACACACTACACACAGTTTGTGGTACAGGCAAACAACTAACTGCTTTCTGTACAGGTGTTGGAGCGATTTTCGAAGCACGGAGGCTGCAGCCAAGCAAGCACATTTCCCTAAGAGAGAACTCTGAAAAGGCAAATATAGAAAAGTGTGTTGAATCACTGCAGTTATCACCCAGCACCCACTCACGGGGCAATGAGCTAAGTATGAGCTAGACCTGCCCACCAAGTCTGGTCACTCCTTCCTGACAGCCCCCTCGGTATGACCAGTACACCCCAGACGAACCTTCCTAACTGACCACTGCACTCTCAAACCGCCGCCATCTGCGGCACACCATCCCTTCGGAGCCGCGCGCCCTTCCTCCCCGCACAGCCCGGCAGGCAGGAGGATAACCCCGGGAATGGGGGGACAGCAGCGAAGCAGCGACAGAGACGGGGCACAGACGGCTCCTTACAGCCTGCCTGCTCGCCCCGAGCCATCAGGTCCGCCCTGCCCAGCTCTGTCAGCTATTCCCCGCCACACGCTCTAGTCCTCACCTCATCCCAGAGACCCCACCTGCTTCTTTGGGCAGGACTCCTGCAATGAGCTAGGTAAGAGCCAAATGAAAACATCAGCCAGTCCGCAGCCTGGGTCCTTTCACCGTGCACCCTGCATGTTACTCTGCGTGCGTCGAATGAAGTCACACATTCCCGTGTTTTCCGGCAAAGCAGGGTCACAGCCTCTCTCTTTCCTAAGGATAGCATCCACCTACCCTGTTCAGTTTTCCCCAGCCTAATAAAATGAGATTAGACTACAGGTTCTAAGCTTGCACCTACACCTCTAGAGTACTACTGGCTCCTGTTAAACACACAAGTACCAAAGATAAAACTCAAGTTTTCAGCACAATTGTTTGGTTTTGTTTTTTTTTTTAAGCCTTGTCAAAAAATTGAAAACAAAGGAAAATGTGAAATGCTTATAAAAATATTTTCAAATGCATGATCGATATTAAACCACTTCTGCATGTCAATCTCAATGCTTTTCATAACAATACATTAACTTACTAGGAAATAGTTATTCCAAGAGAAATCACTGGAGTATCTGAATTCAAGACTTCACTCAGCCTTCTCACTCCCCTTCTGACTCTTATGTAACTCCCCTGATTTATTCACAATCCTCTGCCTCCTTTAGCACAGGCCTTCATACAAAGCTCACGCAGTGTTTTTAACCACAACTTCTGCTAGTTTCTTCAGCAGACCACAGAATTCTGTATTATCGATTACACGTGTTCCACCCCCCCAAGAGGAAGTAGTCTTCAGTCACCATCACAACCTCTTCTACAGGAAAGTGGTTCCCCAAGCCATGACTTCCAGATGAACAAACAATCCCTGTCAACTGGCAACCCCCTCTTCTGCTTTTCCATATTCATCGGCTGTTCTCCAGCTGAAGCATCATTCCAAACAGAACACAAGTTGGTTGTGGAGAAAAATGTGAAAAGCATGAGGAGAGGAGATGAGCAGAGGAGCGACTGCTGAATTCATTACGCGCGTCTCCGAACCAGTATTGTAGCGCTCGCACGGTCAGAGCTGACACTGCCCCTGTGACACTCCACACGCATCTAAAATAAGAGACGTGGATGCTACAGCTAGAACGCAGCTTCTCTTACCACAGCTACATCGTTAAGGACATGGATTTGGATTGATTATTTGCTTTCTAGCCGAACAGCTCAGCTCTTCCCCAGCTACGATGGCTGGCAGTTGCTCGCCCAGGCAGCAGCCCCAGCAAGCACAAAACCACTCTGCTGCTGAAATCGCGCAGAGAACGAGCCAACCTGCCGGAACCTCTGTACTACGACCCCACATTTTGACCAGCAGGGAATCTCAGGCTATTCCAGCGGCCATCCAGAGAAACAGTTCAGCACCCTCACCGCTGGATTAGATCCACAGCGGCTGGTTAAGGTGAACGGAAACCAATCCAACAGTACTGTCCTGCAGCGTTCGGTCCTTGCCGACCAACCACCTAACGGCCTCACTGGAAGACATAAGCAGTTATGACTGGTACAGTACCAGGCTGCACAGCTTCTCGGTTCACCGAAACTAAAGAGGGAGCCCAGTTCAGATGAAGAGCTAGAATTAAAAGCTAGATAACAAAAACAAGCACACTGGACTCATAACTTCCTGTTTAATTACAGCCAACTGCAAGGAAAAGAGACGAATGCCAATTCGGTATATGTAACCCAAAATTTAGGTTTTTAGGGGTTTGTTGCAAGTGCTTTCTGCAGCCAAATGCAGGTCAGATACCATGTCCCCAGCCAAAGACTACCTGAAGTGGTTCTACTTCTGCTGGCCATGGGATGTGTAATATTTTAGGCTCAAGCACAGCACGAAGCAAGCAGAGTTAACAGAGATGCTCTGCATTTGCTACCCTTTCTAAAATCTCTCTTGGTCTTTTCTGAGCAAGAGGGGAGGACTTTGTTTTGCTCTTCCATTTTCAATGCACATTAAGTGACTTTACCCTTCAAACTCCTAGAATAAGATTAAAATTGGATGTAAATGTTCCTTCCTGGCAATTTATATTGGGACCACCTAAGAGCCATGTAAAAAGGTGACTGGATAATGAATTAGACCACTCCCAACATGATCATCAGTGCGACAGGCACAGGTTGCAGCTGCTCACAGCAAAGGGGGAGGCATCTTGACATCTTTCTGTGGAGCACAACTGGAGTGGGAGCACTCTCTGCAGCCTCTGCCTCCCAGCACCTCAGCCCGAGAGGCTGCCCATCCGTCAGACAGACGCTCCCGGCGCGCCTGCAAAGCCAGCATCAGGCAGGCTTCCACACCTCCCCGGGTTAAGCCAGACAGGCTATTTTTACTCTTGCATTTCTATTAAAATGCAGGAGGCGCAGGAAAACCCTCACAGCCCATATCCATGATTTGTCCGCAGCTTCCGGGCAATTCAAATCACCAGAGCTTCAATAATACGTTAAGAGATACAGTGCAGATTCAAGGCTTTGAAATGCCCAGTGGGAAAGTCTGAATCTGGACAAGTATCAAAATGCAAATGCCTGATCAGGGCCGCGAGCAGCCCCAGCTCTCTCCTCCTCGGGACGCAGCAACACCACCCTCCTGGCCCAAACTGGGGACTGTACAGATCTGCAGTTTGCTTCATCACGTCGGTGCCTGCCACACCATGCAGCACAGGGCAAGAGTGCTTTTGGATGAGGGCTGTGCTTTGGAATCCAGCTGGGGCTGGGAGAAGGCTTTAGCTTCTTTCAAGTCTCCGTGTTTCCACATTGGTGACGCACAGAGCAACACAGGGCACCCAAAAGAGAAAACAGACCAAATTACACATCCAGTGAATCCCATGCCGAAGCAGAAGCCCAAGAAGTGACAACTACAACCGCGTCCTGCGCTTCGGCACCAGCACGGGACACGAGAGAACTGGAAGAGCGCCATGCATTAACCAGAGGATTTCAAATGAAACCATGTTAGAGGAAGCAAGAAGCATTAACCACCAACGCAGTCCTGTCTGAGGAGTTAGAGTGCCTTAGTCCAAAGGATTAATATGCATTCCCAGAGTTCAGAGAACTGGTTACCTCTCGACAGTCCTCCACAGCACAGAAACACTTATCTCTAATGGGCTCACTGTAGGGGCATGGAAGTCCCAGGTCTTCAGACTACAGGTATGGGAACACGAGTAAGTTACTCTGAGGAACTCGGGGCACACTTCAGTTTCAAACACTTCAAGAGTTCTCCGCAGAAACCGCTCAGACACACAGTCTCGTGCTTGTGGTAAACCCTGAGCAGCTTACTCGCAGTAGCACGGCCAGACGCGGTCTGCACAGGCAGTCCTAGGAGCAACTGACAGGAAGCTCCACCTTCAGTTCCCCACGCACACTTAGTGCTGTCAGCCTGGCTGGGACCGCTGGCCAGGGAACGGCTAGAGCCACCCACATGAACTGGGCAGCACCAGCTCAATTTAAATCGCGGGATTTAGTGCCACGGGAAGAATTTAGGCTCAAGACAGCATGAGGACTAGGTGCCTTGGTTCAACTAGCACTACGGCGTCTCGAGGAGATTTTCTTAATCCCTGACAAACAGGGAACAGAAGTCAGTCCAACTCGTGAAAGCCCTCACTAGAAGTGAGCCTCTCCCACCCACAAGACCCTCTGCCACCACATTCAGTCTTCAGTGGGCCCTTTTAGTCGCCTTCTAATGGCTTCTGACTCCACTGTGAAACATGCACACAGGTCATCGTAACCAGCTTGTATTTTTAATTTTTTTAATATCAAAGCATCCAGCCAGCAGAATATCATTACAGTTTTAGAAGCTGCACAACTACCTGTTAGTAAGTAGGCAGTTAATTCACCTCCTTCCAAAAAGGCCAAACACGGTGATTCTTAAAACGTACACAGCACACACATGTCTAACCTGTACCAATAAGGGAGGCAGCAGCTTCCACTTGCAAATTGCTAAATAGGAAACTCAACAGTGCATTTGTTTGGATATATTAATAATGGAAAAGAAAATCTAATCTAGGAACAAAAAGCAGAAATAATTTGTTAAAGACCGAAGCTGGTGCTGAAGGTTTCAGGCACAAGCTACTGGACTTACCCTGCAGTGACTTCCCCAATCCCTGGCCCAGCTTCCACCCATGTTTCTGGAGTAAGCGGTGTCCAATATTATCCTGACAGACAGAACAGAGAAAACAAACCAAAAATATTCCAATAATATATTCTTCCCTTCCCGCTGACATTTGAACACGTGATGAGCAAGAGATTTTCTACATATATATGCATGCAAAAAAATGCTACTGAAAAGGCAGTATATGCCCAATAAAAGGGAAAGACAAATGTCAAAAACTGCTGGCTAGAATTTGTCCAGGGGGACAGGGTATCAGGGACGGTCACTTTCTGATGGTGTGCTGGGCAACTTTTGTGCATCACGTTTAAAATAAAATAAAAAAAAAAAAAGCAGTGTGGGAGAAAATAAAGTGTACCAATAAAAATTGACAGTAAAAAGCATAAAAATCAAGCTATTTATACAATCATATCCATCACCTAGACAGCACCACTTAAGATTTTTGGTAAAGAAAATCTACAATGTGTTTAGTCATTTTGTTTGTGTGTCAGGCTTTTATAATACTGAGTAAGTTGTAAGTGCAAGACTGCCCCACCACTAGAAACCAAAACACAATCATAGCAAAATCCAGGCTAGACTTGATTGGGTTTTTTTATATATGTATATATATATATAAACCAGCATGCAGCCAATATTAAACTGAAAAAACAGTGAGGTTAGTACAAAAAAAAAAAAATCAATTAAATAAAGGGAGCTCAAGCACAGACTGGGTGATGCATTTCACATGTAAACTAACAAAAATACTAAGATGTTAGAATGAAACAGGCCTAGCAATAAGTTAACAGCAAGGAACCATTAGTGCATGTAGGGGAAACAATAAGCATAATGTCTCATCTTCCTAAAAAAAAAAAAGCTATTTCAGAATAAGTGGAAAAGTACTGACGCAGCAATTAAGTGTCAGCTTTTGAAAATGGGGCTGAGCAGGGCTCTGCGTGGAATTTGTTATGTTTTTATACAAGACTTCTTCTCCCAAACAGAGGATGAGTGCTAACGGTACCCCTGTAGCCACCTATAGCTGACAGCTTCTCCCTTATTCACCAGTTTACTACCCGTGACCAACTCTCAGCCCTCCAAGGACTCTTCGTTAGGAACATGCTCACCTTCTAATCATTAAAAAAAAGAAAAAAAAAAAAGGACATGTATGCATTGATTGTTGCCATGAGGCAAACCACAACTCAAGGCATCACAAACGTCCTGAATTAGAACAGCCTGTGAATCCATAACATTGAGTGGTACATGGAATCTTTAAAAAAAAAAAAAAAAAGAATCACAGAATGGTTTGGGTTGGAAGGGACCTTAAAGCCCATCCAGTTCCAACCCCCTGCCATGGGCAGGGACACCTTCCACTAGACCAGGTGGCTCCAAGCCTCATCCAGCCTGGCCTTGGACCCTTCCAGGGATGGGGCATCCACAGCTTCTCTGGGCAACCTGTCCCAGTGCTCCCCACCCTCTCTGGGAAGAAGTCCTTTCTGATGTCCAATCTCCATCTCCCTCTTTCTGTTTAAAACCATTACCCCTTGTCCTGTCACTCCCTGCCCTTGTAAAAAGTCCCCCCCAGCTTCCTGGTAGCCCCTTCAGGCACTGGAAGGTGCTATAAGGTCTCCCCGGAGCCTTCTCTTCTCCAGGCTGAACACCCCAACTCTCCCAGCCTGTCCCCATAGCAGAGGTGCTCCAGCCCTCGGAGCATCTCTGTGGCCTCCTCTGGACTAGCTCCAACCGGTCTATATCCTTCCTGATGTTGGGGGTTCAAAGACATATACGTTGCAGGTTTCTTTAAATAACCAAGTTGTCAACAGAAATCAGTAGCAGGGGGCTTTCACTCACTCCACACTGAAGAAAATGACCACACGGATTGCAGAACTTTGGTGAATCAGCTTGAAAGACACAGTCTTCCTAAAGATATTGGCTGCATGGATATATTTTTCCTCAAAAAGATTCTAGCAAGCATAAATTTAATTCTTTATCTGATATGCCAGCACAGCAAGACGTTTCACCTTGCTGTATTTTTCAAGGCGACAGTGTACGTCTTCCCCACACTACCGGCTCTCCCCAGGGACATAATTAGGGCTATGGGAGGAAAAAAATTTCAAAAGGGGAAGTAACAAAATGTCTGGTTATAAAAGCTTAAATCAGCATCTAAAAAAAATAAAAGGAAAAAAAGGAAAATGAACAAATATGGATTCCAACCACAAACACCATGGAGAACACTACCGGTCCGGAAGCGAAGGAGAACTTACCTGCCAACAAATCTGCTGCAGACCGTTCTCTAACGGCCACAACAACCCCGCGTTCCTTCATGCAAAGGGGCCCGAAGTTCAACGGTTTTGAGGAGAACGCACTAATTGTTCTACCATTAGCATTGCAACTGTATCTGACAAAGGATTATTGAATCCGATTTTAAAAGCCGGTGCTGACAAAAATGGCTGCATTTTCAAAAAAACAAAAAAGGACAAGGAGTACTTTGCAATCTTTCGCTAAGTGGAAATGAGACATTGTGCTGACTGTGTTGTGTTATGAATGCACTAAAATAAACAGACAGATGAAGCAGTATGCTATTTCCAAAAGCAGTGCAAGTGGAGTGAAAGCATTTCCATACGAACCTGGCTTTAAAAACTGGGCTGTCAAAAGAACAGTTAAATGTAACACAAAGTAAGAAACTGTCCAATCACTAATGGTAGTTTTTCTTTTGCTTTGTTTTCAATTCACTGCTTGCAAGTAATGTATTTATTAAAGAAGAGTGAAAGCATAAAATAAATTCAACAAGTCAAGACCAGCTGGGAGATTCAAGAGCGGTGTGTTGTGACTGACACAGTGAAGGGGTAAACAAATGTTAAAGGGGAAAAAGAAAAATTTAAGAGGGTTATACACATTAGCACCACTTTTACAAAACCACTCAAGAGGATGGTCACAAGTTGTTCGACATCAATTGGAATCACGCCTGAATATCATCCTGCCTCCATTCCCAGAAAGGGGGGGGTTCCCCCCAAGTTGCTTCCATTTGTTTGTTTAAGCAGTGACACCGCTTCCTAATTTTAAATATTTCTGAACTGAAACGGCACTGCTTCTGTTTCACTGAACGGGGAGAACCACCCTACGCGTTTAGCATTTGAGCTAGGAGCTAGTCATTAGCCTCACGGCTGCTGGCCACGCTCTACCTTCCTCGGCGTTCCGTACCGTTACCGCGGACCTCTCACCAAGGCAGACTGGCAGGACTGCTCTTCAGCATAAATGATGCCCTAAAAATCATATTAGGAAGGCCAGGCTTGCTAGGCTCCCACGTCAGAGCCGTTCTGCAAAGCTCGGCAGCCTGGGGAGTAGCTGGGGATATGAGGATTGGAATTTGAGATGGGGCAGCAAATGCTGCAACAGCTGGTGGCTTTGTTTTTAATTGCATTTTTAAGTGAAAGTTCCAGAAAGGTGTGGACTCCTTCACACAGAGAAGATGTCGCTTGCTGCCAATGCCAAGAACCGTCATTCCTTCGAAGAAACTACCCTCACGCTGTAGCAACCTTCCCGCAGGGAGAGTTGCAGTGACCTACACCAACGCCACCAGCCCAGCGAGGAAATTCCCTCGCTTCCCAGCAGAGAGCTGGCACGAGTCTCCTCACTTCCTTACACTATCGTTTCAGAGCTCCTTGTGTTACACCCACAATAAAAATCATGGAGACAGCCAAAAGAAGGCTCCAATAGGTGTCTGAGTGAGCAAGTGAAATCTCATTTACTGTCCAAACCACTCTGAGCCGCAGCACTGGCCGTCTGGGCAAGTGCTCACCGAGACACCACCAGACACCCAACGGCGGGACGCTCAGTGTAGGACAGAGTAGCTCGTCAGGCTCTTGATGACTCAGTTTACACCTCCGGCACTACTCTCACCACTGTGGAGCTGTTCAGTAGCGCTCATGTCTAGTGACAGACAGAGCACTTTGCGTCACTGGTAAAGCGTAACTTTTCAAAAGCGTGTAGGAAATGTAAGGCCTGACTTCAAAGTGTCATGGGAGTTGGCTAAGCTACTCTGGAAAACTCCCACCTAAAGTGACCTTTCCAACAGCTCAAATTGGCCTCCCCAGTTCCCCATCCTGTGCCCTGATAAGATGCCCTTGATCGCATTCCACGGGTACCAGTGATTCCTGGTATCAGGATATCCCCAGCACAAATTTCTGGCAAAGGTCTTGGCCAATAGAAAGAAATGCATAGAATGAAGAGATGCGTACATGAACTGAAAGGTTTCGATGATGCAGGATGTGGGATATAACCCGCAGTCGGTGGACTGAGCTGCATTATGGATAAACCAAAGCTCTAGTTTTGCCCGGGGATCTTTTCCGTAAGATCCCCAGGACACCCCACGTATCGTGGTCACATGGTTCGTCTTTGTCATCGGCAGGAACCATACGTCTCTTGAGTGGATTGTAAGCTGTGCTGACTGTGTATTGAGGAATCTATAAGCAAGGATCGGATGCTACTGGGTGAACCCATGCAAACAAGAGGTTGAAAAGATTCCCAAAACAAAACCTATAGCTCACTACAGATGACACAATGAAGACTAGAGAGAAAAGCCAAATAGTAATGCTACACCATTCAGCTTCAAGAAGCACATTATTTATAGCGCTGTCCACATATGGCTACTGCTAAATGTCAAATCAGCAGCCTCATCAAATTACACTTTGGAACTAGTGGAGTCCACAGATCCGTACAGATATACAGTGCGACAAAACCCAGCTTCAGCTCATAAAGTCGTCTACAATAGCCTGGGATCATCAAACAACTACCAACTGACGCCTGAAACCTTCTGCAGTTCAAGGACCTTGTGTAACTGCGCAGAATTTGGGGGGGTGGGGGGAAGAAGGGCACTTGTTAGTTATGACAAGGACAAACTACCAAGCTCCAGAATAAGCGGGTGATACGCAGTCTCGCCTCCAACCTGCAACGGGGACAGCTTGGTTTGACTCCCTGACACTGCATGCTGCCTGCATGGGGAAAGGGACGCCTTTTGTGTGGGCTCTACGGGTATCCTGCTATCTCCTTCTTGGTCTGTACCACTGGGACAAAGGAAACCAGAAATTCAAGCAACAAGATCCAGTAAACAAGTAGAAATAAAGAATTAATGTGAAGAAAATCTGGAATCTAGTAAAGCTGCAATACTTTGTGACTTCCCATTCCAGCACCTGAACTCAGAGCACTTAAAATACTTCAGAACAAGCACATGCAGCTTCTCGAATTTAAAGGGTTAAGTGCTCCGATGTTTCAAGGGCACCAGACACCAGTGGTTCCACTGCTGAAACAGCCAGTGTAAGTGCAGCTTCTTTCAAACCAGAACAAAAAGTAGTTATTTGGGTGGGGAGGTGGGAGAATAAAAAAAATAAAATTAAAAAAAAAAAAAATCAGTATTTGCAGCTATGAGGAGTTCATTGCTGTGAAATTGTCTTCATTTTAGTAATGGAAAATAGCTGGCTTCCCGTTTAGGCTACGCACATCCACTAGCTCGCGTCAGCTCTACTTTCCATAAATGTACTTTGGTTAGAGTCGCATGTTTCAATCCAGACTTCTTTGGCCTAAACCAGCTGTACAAAGCAGGATTTCCACAGGAACGCAATCCTAGTACGCTAGTTGAGGACACGTTTCAACATTGTAATGATCTGTAGACTCCCAAACCTATTTTTCCAGCCACCTTTGAGTTGCATGCTGTAGCAGTACAGTCAGCACCTCTCAACAGATAATGCTGCAGAGATGGATCTCACTTTAGCCACGATTGTCAAACACGTACTTCCAGGGAAACGCTCTGTCCCAGGCTCTCCAAATGCAAGCTACATTTAGCTATTAGATTCATGCTAATAAGATGTGAGAAGCTGCAGGAAGCGCATTTAAGAGAATAGACTTAACCCACTCTTCAGTCTGCAGAATAACCAGCCTTTAAACTTCTCACTGGGATGTGCTTTGGTCTGCTGCTGTTACTAACACCCCTCTCACACAACGACATCTGTCATCCCAACTATTTCCATAATGTGAAGCATAGGCTCTTACTCATTACTTGGAGCAGATTCCGTTCTAAAGGTCACTTGAATTGCTAACAGAGAACTGGTGAGAGAGAGTCTAAAACAATTTGTGAATAAATGTTAATACTGCAAATATTTAAATGTGTTGTATGTGCACATTATACACTTGTCCTTACTCCTTCCCTCTCAATTTCAGTTCAAGGCTGTTACCCACTTCTAGGTGAGCAAACAGCATAAAAAAAAGGCAGCAGAAAAAGCAGGATGAGTACTTTTCCTCGTGACAAATCGGCAGGAGAGGTACACCACTGAACTCTGACAAGAAATCCTTCTATTTAATGTGTAACTTGCCAATTTAAGCAGCACATGGGTCATTAATAGTGTGGAAGCAAAGTCACTTTCATGGCTGTCAGGAAACCTGACAGAATTATTTATGCTTCCCAGCTACAGGTGGTTCTTTCAAGAATCAGAAATGTACTTAATTAATACAATGTGAAGATTAACCTTAAAAGCGAGCGGTTTGTTTCTGACACTGGCTTGTTGACCAGCCCACAAAACCCACCCCGTGCAGCAGGCACAGCTTTTAAACTCTGGGACTAGTGCGTGAAGCCAGCCCACGTGCTCTGACACAGCTGCTGTGACAACGCAGGACATCCATCTACTCAGTTCTGTGACTCCTTCCGAGAGTTTAATGGCCCAGCCTAGGGGTCTTGCAGCTCAAATGCTCGTTTCTCTTGCTGCAGACAGAGGAAGAGTGAAGCAAACTGGATGTTAAAGAACAATTAAGTTTTAACTCTCCTACCAAAGTAAGCAAGCCATTCTCCTGTCCTCTCCATCACACTGTTGTCAAATGTAACCACAGGGCTGAGTTGACCATGTTAAAACCTACCAAAAAGGTGTAAAGATTAATAATGTCCCAATATGTGGGTAGTGAGATACATATATAAATCAAATATTAAATCCATAACTGAATTTAATTTTTTGGCTGAGGTTCAACATTAATCAAACAGCACCAAGTATTACATCTGCAGATGATCCAAGCTCCCCAAGTCTGCATGCCTGTGTTGCTGGGGCCGGTGTACTTGTTCACGTTTTACCAACTTCTGTGAGCATCACTCCCTGCAGAACATCCGAGAGATGTCACCCGTAACTGCTTCTGTTCCTCCGTTTGGGAAAACGCTTTTAGAAATCAGGTAACCAGGCTAGTCTGTAAGTAGTACTTGATTACTCTGAAACGCTGATTTCAGCGTGGCACAGAGCAGGCTACCAACCAGTATTTCTCAAGTCATCTATGTCAGGAAACAAGCTTGGCTTTTGAATTAAAGTGCCCGTATCCCAGTGTAAGACTGAAGCATTCAGGAGAACACTGAATAGGAATTCCCATCTCTGCAGCATTATCTCATGCGTCATCAATTACTGCCATGCCTAAATCTAGCATCATGCCAGCACATTAAGACAGTAGGTACTATATGCAGTGTTCACTGGACCAGAAGAACAGAAATAAGAAAGGGGAAAGGAAACCCTAGAGAAGAAATTAAAAAAGGCAGACCGTGCAATACAAACCAGATCATGGCTGCTTAGCTAATATGGGCCAACTGCTGCGGAAGAAAAATGTCGAACACCCCAAGTTGTGTAAATTTTTGGTAAACATCTAAACACGCACACAAACACACACAACACCAACCTACCCACAATGAAAAATATATACTGATCTTTTGCTAAGAACAAGCCCCTTCTAAGCACAGACTAACGTGGAGAAACTTTAACAGAGAACTTAAATTATTCATAGGGGAAAAAAACTGCTTGGGAAGTACTTTTGTAACAAAAATCTAGCCTTAATCAGAACACCACTAAGTGACCCTGCATTACTGACTACAAGCCTTCTCCTCTCCTACTGAGACTGCAAAGGAAACTTAGCCAAAGCTAAGTGCCCAACTGAGCTCCAGTTTAGGCTGAACAAGCTGTTATGCCTAAGACTAGCAGAAGATGCTTTGCAAAGAGAAAAATTAAAAAGTTCGAAAAAGCTTAAAATGGTAAAACTAAACGAAACTCAGTATTTCCCCAGCTTACAGCTGTACTCTTCACACCCAGTTCAAAGCAAAGCAATACTGCACCAACCCACAGTGCAGTTTCAGGTGCGTGGGGAAGCACGGCTGTACTAATACGGTAACGCATCCATGCGCCTGCACTGCCAGATGTCATTCGCTTCAACACACCAGTGGTTTTCCAAAAACAAACTAAAAAAGGATCAAAAAATACACTTTCCTACGCTACCCCATCAGGTTTGCATACGAATTAAACTGATTCTTCAAAGAAAAGTACAAAAACTTAACAAAATAAATATCTATGAATGAATGTATTACATTAAATTTTAGTTCAACATGATATTTCAGAAATTATTTAAAGCCACCTATTGTTTAAGAGAACTACTTAGAAGATTTAATCCCAGGCCCACTTAAACTCAGCATGCAATTTACCACAAAAAAATTAACCCTATACTGGCAAAAAGATGCCCACTCCTATCAAATTTGACTGCATCCACATCAAGTACCATCCGATCGTGGCCTCATTTTTGGAGGGTTGATGATGCTGACAAGTATGTGTCTTACCGATTCTATAGGCTTGTCGAGAGATGCTTGCTCTATCTCCAGGTGCCCTTCTTCATACTGATCAAAGTGATTGCCCTGTAAAAGAAAACAAGGGTTAGCTCTACAGGAGAGAGCACATCCCTCACTGACTAGTTTCGGGGGGTTATGTTTCATAGAGTTTTCTAACAAATGAACTTATTCAATGCAGGCTCAATTCATTATACAGGCTGTAAGAACAACAACAAAAAATACTTAAAACTAAGCCAATTTGACAACAATCAAACTATGGAAGGTGGCAAAATAACGAACATTTATGTTGACAATACTTTTGGGGTTTTTACTTCAAGAAGTCTACAAACCCACTGACCATAAGCTATAGGGCTGGCTTTAAAACCACACAGGGTAAGAAGCAGAAGGCACTGACCCCACCACCACTATAAAGGGTTTTTTTGTTATATTTTTTCCCTTTTGAAGGGGAAGGCTTTCCTTGCAGCAGGAAGTCCAAATCACTTGAGACATACATGTAATTTCACACACCTTAAATCAACACCACCACCACCACCGCGGTACCGAACGAAACCTCTCCCTGTGCCCGCAGCACTGGCTCGTGGTCTGGAGCATCCCTTTCTGGGAATCTAAGCAGCTGCACAGCAAACCGTTAGTGGAAGTGATCCTCCAACACGCAAAAAAGCCGTTAGTCTGAACCCCCAGCAGTGCCCCACCAGCTGCCCACGCAACCACGCAAGCACACGTATGCTGGCACAAAGAACGCCGGGGATGCACGCGCAGAGCTGCTTATTTAAGGCGTACCAGCTTAAAGCATCTGGGAGCACAGTACCCAAAGCTGCTACACACAAACCGACGGGACTGAGAGAGTCATTTGAGGAAAGAGAGACGGACCAAGAGATAGACAGGGAAGCACATTAATAAAGTGTGCAGATACTCACGGAGCAAAGAAAATGCTACAAAGAGTGATAAATCCAAGCACCTTGCTTCCTTACACTCTTGAAGCAACTCCATGAAACATCTTTAGTCCTGGACTCACCATGTATAATAATTAGACAGGAAAATTAAATAGGATCATTATTCTGGTGTGCTGGGCTCAGCCTCCACCCACACACACCACGCACACTTCCAGACTGCTGGTTTCTGAACAGGACAACCTCTCCCCGATCCAACGGTGCCCTGTGCACGCAGCGCAACACAGAAACGACAGCCACTGGAGTAGAGGCTGGGGTCAAGACCCCTCCTCAACTACGGCAACATTCAGCCTTGCCATGCTTTGCCTGCGTATTAAGCACACAGGGTTCCTGAGCTAGGAAAGCAAATGGCAGTCTGTCCTCCCAAACAGCCGTTGGTGCTGGAACACCTGTGTGAATGGCCATTTCAGAGGAAAAAAGTTCTCTCTGTTGTAGCTCTACTGTGGTTTCTGAAACCTCAAATTCCTGAAATTACAAACATAGTGAACCATTTTTGGCCGTTCAGTAGGTTCATGACGTAGCACTAACATCCAGCACAGACCTGGAAAGGAAAAAAAATAAAAATGAAGTTTGACTTCCTAGCTGCAAACTCAAAAGGAGAGAGGAGAGAGGCCTGCAGCTGAGATTAGCACAAAAGCCATCGGGTGAGTCATTTCAGCAGGCCCTCCTGCATACCCTGGGCACTGCTCCGTGTCCCAGCCCTGTGAAACCCCAGGAGGTGCCAAGTCCTTGGCCGTCCCCCCTGTTCCGTTCCCAGGCCCCGCAGCACCACTGAAATCCTTCTGGATGCTCAGCAAACTCCTGGCAGTTTTTATTTGCATCCCAGCTCCACAATTACTTTGCACAGGAACACCTGACACCACTGCCAAAAGAAACATGTTGTCACTCTCCTCCTTTCTACCAACACCAACTTTTGCTTCTGCAAGAACTTTAATGAAAGCCAGCATGCGAAAGAGCAAATTGCAGTTGTAACGGACTGCCTGTTGGAATTTTACAAGCCAGGCAGCAGCCTCCAAGAATCCTCTGGAACGAGTGTTCGTATCCAGTGATGCAAATCTGCAAGAGACCATCTTGACAAAAAGCTGTTGCCAAGCGAACGTGCTTTGATGCTGGTGCCCTGACTGCCAGCCTATACATCATCTGCCGGCCGCAGCCATCATTCACCCTGGCCACGCTCTGCTCCCTGTAGCCGTCTTTCCCACGGCCTCACCAGAGCCAATTTGGGGCTTAATCCGCAGGCAGCAATCCACTCCCATCCATTTTTTTTGGACAGCCTTCAAGGAGCAAGCTGAAGGCCAACTTACCCTGCACATACAGTCGTTGAGGTGCTTAGAAGAAGCGCGTAAACCTTGGAGACGGGCACAGCGCAGATGCGCAGACTGTACCTGCATCCGCTGTGAAGTCAGGGACCCAGCAGGGAGAAAACCACTTAAAAACCTGCCTCAAACGCACAAAGGGCACGGCCCAGCCTCCCAAAGGTAGTGCCCAAGAGAACAAAAGCAGTCAAGGGAGCACACGCTGTTAATGAATTTGCACTGTTGACTGCTAGCGAAAAGGCATTACTGAACTCTTGTATATAAAAATGAAATCCAGACATTTAGTTAAAACACTAGAAACGCTCTCAGCAAAAACAAAGCTGTACTTCCTCCCCGCCTAATTCCACAATGTGATCTGCTGTCTGCAGATAGCTCAGAACATGCCAACTAAATTACCTGGAGCTGGCAAAATATTCCTGCCTACTCACCATCTCCTTGGGCGAGCTGCCTGACAAGACATTTTAAATTGTTTTTACAAAGGCAAGGGTCACCTCCAGTTTGAAAGCGCGCCTTGCTTTGCAAGTCGACTTTTCCGTGCTTAAAAACAATGCCTCCTCCCAGAAACTGCAGAAGATTGAACACTAATCGTGTCACAGCCAAACGCAAAGAAGTCAGAGAGCAAATTTCTCTCTCAGTTCTAATCCCACTGTTACTCACTTTATATATTTTGAGATTTCTTTTGTAGGTTTATATCCGTTGGGGTATGATATACTTCTTATTTATTATACTCTGGTAATAGAAGTGGGAACGGATTGCTTGATTTGACAAACAGCAGCAATGCTAGTACCAGAGCTTCCGAAACAGGCAGGGTGCTTCCCATCACCTTGAACTCCTCGGGAAGCAAATGCCACGGAGCACACTGGAACGCGGTAGGCTTGGTAATTTAAGGCACCAAAGTGTCCAAACTGAACTGAAGTCAATACACATCACAGGGACTCTTCTTTATTCATCAGTACTTAAAACTGATGATAAAGGAAACATTTTCCTTCCATCATAAAGTAGCTCACCCTGGAAAAAAAGCAGGAAGATGATAACCTAACAGTCATACTAAGGTCAAATTTGTGAGGGTGTTCAGCCTAACAAGCAAGGAGAAAAAGGGTTCTCACTTCTAGGGCCACGACAAACAGCTTGTTAAAGTGATGTTGTCTCCTATCATGGTGATTATAGGCCTTTTGGAGCCGGGATTCCAAGGGGCTGGAGGCAGCACAGCCTGTCCCTTTGCTTCCTCATCCCTGGCGCTGGCTAAGGAACAGGTTGGGAAAAATTCCATCTGTTTTCCTTCTTTTCCAGTGCTTCAGCCTGGCACATCAAATGGATTCATATAACATTTCTGGTTTGCTGTATCTTAAGACAAATGAATCAGAGGAAGATAAAATACTTTAACATTTAAAACTAACAATTAATTAAACCCTAAATGTTGAATTTATTGAGAATAAACGACATTTTTTGGCAAACATGAACCATAAGCACAGAGCACATTTTAATATGATTTTGCTCTGTCTTCTGCAGACTTGAGAGATGCTTCCCTCCTCAGAGGAAACCTTTACATGGAGAGTTCAATCCCTACAAAATGGATACCAGGCCGTAAAATAACAGCTGCATTAAAACCAGCACAATCTGAAACCTATTCCCAAACCCTCTTCTCTGCATGACTGTTAGAGGGATACAGTGAACTCCTGGCCCTGTTAGCTGCTGAAAAAGTTTCCACCTGCTCCCGGGAAGAAGGATTTCAGGGCTGAATGCAGTGCCCTTCTCGCTCTCATCCTCTGCCCCTCCATTTCAAAGCTGCCTGATCAGGCTTCCTCACTTGTGCTTTGTAAAACAAGATGTGTTGCACGGCTTTCTTACAGATGCACTAAATAGCATCCTAAAATAGCAGAGAAATAAGGCGAGAGGCTTCCACTTCAGCATCATTTATTGCTACCACTTTGCGGCACAGTAAGTGCTCCGACGGCAGGTGCTTCGCACCAAGCAGACTGAACTTTTTTACTACTCGGATGAACATCTCAGCATTCCTTATTACACACCACACACGCCATTTAGGTTCCTTGTTGCATTCAGCTCCAGGAGCAAACACGCTCGCGCCCTGTGACCGTTTACATAGCGCCATCTGAACGCTGGCTAACGAACCATGCCGGTTACTCACAGTCACACGGCCTCTCCTCCGCTCTCCCATTGTCTGATCCCGGCACGAAGCTCTTCGCCAGACCCTACGTCTTGGAGCCCTCACACACTTAACCGCTGAGTTCGGAACACAGCGTTTGAAAAATCAACTCCCAAGAGCTGCCTCCACGCAGGATTTTTGGCCCTTATTCTCCCTTATTTGGATGGTAAATCCTTGAGCGCTCTGGCCCAACACATGCCACTTTGTCCAAGACTAAACATCGTGGAGTCACTCCGTTTTCTGAAACTAGTCAAGTTAAATAGCTACGGGGAGAGAGCACTGCTGGTTCTCTCACTTATAAGGTCCCAAACATCACAGGAGTGAGACCCAGTCAGAATAACAAAAAAAAAAACCAAACACATATAAGATCTTAATCACACTTTCATCCCAAAATCTTTAGCAGCAAGAACTGACCCGATGCAAGTGAAATGAATTGTTGATTTAAGCCCATTAAGTTTAGTAACACAGAGTGAATTCTCTCCTCTACACGAGGCACCTTTTCATGAAGCTGGGCAAAGGCAAAGCAGTGAAGGACACTCAGATATTACTAGAGGAGGGGGGGGGGAAAGAAAAAGCCTTTTAAAAGCATCTTCACCACTACAAGGCAGAGGAAAAACATGCTCACTCCTTCTCTCGCACCCTCTAGAAGGGTGTATCCAAAACCAGACCCCCTTCTGAGCATTTCCTAAGTCACCGACACAAGGAGGAAAGAACCAGGAGTCCCCTCACCCGCGTGCAGGCTGTTAGACCTCCCTGGCTATTAACTACCGGACTGCTCTTTCCAATCTGTCCAAACACAGAGGATGTGAACATGTCAGCGTGCAGAGCACATGCCGTGTAGTGCGCGTTCCTGACAGGAATCAGTGGGTTTTTTATGAACAGCCCTCAGTCATCCATGTATTGTTTCAAAAGTACACATGGCAGCCTACATCTCAGCAGCCAGGCCAGACCTTGAAACACGGCTCTCGCGCGGAGATGGGAGAAAACTGCAACAAAGGAGTATCATAATGGAGACATGAAAGCGATGGTTTTCTTTCAGAATGCCTTCATTCAGCTGTCCTTCCAGCTCCTGCTCCACAAGAGAGCTCAGTTACACGAACATCGTTATAAATATGAAAGAAGACGATGCAAGTTCCTAACACCAACAGAAGGCGGATACGAAGAGGCTGGAATGAGAACACCTGGGGAAATGCTCTCTGCTCCACCAGTCACAGGGACGGCACCTCCAGCACCGTGAACCGAGCAACACACGACTCCAGCACACGACCTATGCCCAAAACCAGTGATGACTGGGGAGGGAAGACGCAGAACGAAGTTGCTGAGATGTCCAAGCAGAAAGTATTTATGTCCATACTGAATTTCAAGACCAGCTTAGAAAGGTGCACAGAGATGCTTGTTCCTGGGACCACGCAGATACTCTGAAGAAAGTCATTTAGCAGAAAAGCCTCACTATACTCACCATCTCTCAGATGCACTGGAAAAAGAGCACAGTGTGATCATGATTGCTTAACCGCACTCGAGAAGAGCGCAGTGTGCTTCACAGAGATTCAAAAATTAGTTTTACACTGGTAGAGTATCAGGAAAAGACTCAAAAAAACCCCAAAACATTTACATTGCATTTACTGCAGAAAATGGAATTTTAAAACACTAAAGCAAATCAGCACCTCTTGTGCATATTCTATTTAACCATCAATTCAATCAATAAACCTCAAACTCCCAAAAATATTAAGTCAAGCCATAGAATTCAGGGTTCTTATCCACAAGTGCCACTTGAAAACATTTAACCAAGCCCACTCCCTATTCCTGAAAGCTCTGAAGGCATTAGGCTGCAAACCCGCAGCTGAGACACCAACAACATCTAAAAAGAGAAATGAGTACCCACAAAAAAGGCCATTTTCTAGTGCAGATAAAGCCATGGTGGACGGTTAGCTACACATCACAGAATATTCTGCAGCGCCCTCGGGCCTGTGCTCCCAGCTGGAAACACAGCTGACATGGCCTGCAGCCTCCCCGCACGGGTCAGCACAGACAGGAGGGCTCAGCAGTTGAGTGCAGGGAGCTGAAGCAGCCCCTAAACACAAGTGAGCAAATGCCACCTCTCCAGTGTCCTCGCTGCCTGCATGCACGTGGCACCTGCACGGATAAAGAAAAAAACCCCTCAGTGATTCCAGAAACAAATATCCTATTAAATTTAAAACTTCCTTTTTTAAAAGGAGCTTGAACAGTTACGAGACCTTCAGGAGGGCAAGGCCCCTTAACGTCCTTCGGCTTTGCCCAGCGATGGCTGAACGGTTCCCAGCACAGCTCTCGGAAGCACACAGCCAGGACACCCACGTGAACAGTGCTGGCCAGCCCCAGCGCAGCGGCCAGGCACCACTCTGCGGGGGCCGGACAGAGCACCAGACTCTGGCCTCGCCCGAAGACTCAGCGAGGAACGACACTCGGCAAACCACCATCAACTTCATCCCGCTGCGTGTTGCATTCTGCGACTAGTTCTCTTTTTGAAAACCCTTCTGGCTTGGTCCGCTGCCAGGAGACCTGCCAGTGTTGCACAGCCCTGAGCTCGACAGACCCCCACCTCCTGCCACCGCCTGAAGGCCATACGTACATACCACCCAGCCCAGAGCTGCACGTGGGGCAGAGACGGGAGGAAACAACTCCAGGCAGGATCGGGTATGGACTATATAAGTGACAAGGTCTGCTAGCGCTACCTCCTATTTGTGGGGTGCTAACCTCACCAGAGAATTTCCGCCAACACAGAGGCGAGAGGGAAGGTGTTAAAACCAGATCAGCTCACCGTAACCCATCAACTGCTCATTACACACAATCGAAACGTAACAGGCTTGTAATTTCTCCACAAGATCCATCAGAGATCCTACGTACCCTGACTACAGATCCCAGCCAGTAATTTATGCTGCCCTTTTAGGCTAAGCAGAACCTGATGACTCTACACGTGGAAGATCTCCAGAATGTAACTGATGCAGACAACCGTGTTGATGTTTAGAAAATCCATCCAGAGAATTCAAAAACAACCCCAGGAAAGAACAGCTTAGTATTTCTTGAATACTCATTATGCACCCAGAAGACGACACATTTTTAAGACCAACCCAATGCACACCCAGAAGATGACTCCATCCAATCCTGCTCACGCTGGAAGCTTTCTGGGATAATTTTAAAGGCCACGCGGTTTCTCAGAACTATAAAAAGCGATACCAAAGCAACCCTGTACTGATACCTGGAAAGCCTTTGTTAATGGTGCCAGAACAAAATCAACTTTTTTCCTGTCGTTTCCCTGCAGGGACTATAAAGTGGCAAAAAAAACCCCAGTTATCCTTTCCTAGGAACACAGAGGTAAAGCATTCACAAACAAGAGCCAGATGGCTTTCCTGTGCCTTCCGTGTATATAAGCAATACAAGCGGGTCAGTACTGACACTGGGCACAACTTCACACCCTTCAAAATGACTTGGTATTTACAGTCAGCATCTTGTGAAAGCTGCAGCAAAACCTCCTTGTAGGCAAACACACACATCAATTATTCTGAGAGTACTCAGAACACCTCTGCAGTCAATACCACAAAAGCAATCACTGAAGATTTGGATATGAATTTAAACTGGCAACTTGAAAGAAGCACCTTGTAATTACACGTTGAGAAATTGATGGCACCTTTTGTTTACCAAACTAAAAGTTAATTTTAACAGCAAAATTGTACCTGTTAAGTCCAAAAACACTGAAAAAAACACCTGCCAGAACACAAGGCTACAAGACTCCTCATACATCAAGAGCTTTAAACCGGGAAAATGTGCATATAAATACCTAGTTAGAGCTGTCCAATTAAAAACATGTTCTACAGCTCAGAGATAAACAGCTTGTACAAGTGGAGTGGAAGCCAGAGGCAGGTCGCTGCTTCACTATGCTTTGCATACATTGGCACCAAACAAGAACAATTTAATGTCTTTCAGATTCCTTCTGCCGCTACCAACGCCAGCTATAAATCCGTTCCAGCACACGAGGGATGCTGTTCAGTTCCTCAACGCTTCCAGCAGCTGTACCGAAGAGTATTAGCGTTGATCTCACACGGTTTTCTCTTAGCCATTTCCTAGCACGCCACCATGCAGAAGATGCTGCAGCTTCCAGCACCCGCATCTTTATGGCTAACAAGGACTTTCAAACAAGAGACAGAAAATACCCTGAGGGGATAGGCTGCTAGTCATTTAGTGTCCAGGGTAGAATTTATTTACCATCACAAACTTCCAAGATTTCACAGTACAGTCTTTTATCTTTTCTTTTTATTAATATGGTGTTTGACTTGATAAGGGATTGTTTTAAAACCAAATCATCACAGAAAGCCTCATTCAGGGACACATTAACTGGATTCAAACTCATAACTCATTCCACGAGACTCGGTACAATTCAACATTTTTGTCAGTGACCAGAGGGGAAGTAGAGCAACTCGGCCACCTCGGTCTGCAGGTCACGGAGCCCAGCGAAGGGTAAGCAGCAACGTGCACCAGATGTTTGTACAGAGCGATGTGACCCGCGTAACAGCGGCCCCAACTCTCCACCACGGTCTGTTGTCTCGGAGCCCTGTACAAACACACCTGCAGCACAGGGCTGCACCCAAGCAGGCGGGAGAAATCCAAGGCAAAGTCTCTTCACACAGCACAGTAGCAAAAAGGATGAAAATACAGTTCAAGGGTGCGTAACAAAGGAACGGCAAGAATAAAGTAGTAAAAAGACAGATTCTATTCAGACTCCTCAACGCAAGTCGTCTAGTCACAAACGGGGAACATTTTAAGATGCAGAAAGCTGCAACAACCCAAAGGGAAAAGCGAAATGCCCTACAATAAGAGAATTCAGAGATCAGACAAGTCTCTCCAAAGGGGGTAGGACTAGGAAAGAAATGCTATACATACCCTCACGTAAGAGGAGACACCATACCAATGTGTGCTTTGGCCTAGTAGAGAAGGACTTAAGAAGAAACAACAGCTGAAAATAGAAAAGTCTAGAATAAAAATAAAGGGAAATGCACCTTTCAGTGGCCTGACTACCAGAACAATCTGCAAAGGAGAATGTTCACCATCACCAGCTGTCATCAACAGAAAGACATACTGCAGCCAAACACTAATTCCTGGAATCAAAACTGGGTCAAATGATGGAAATAGAAGGCTAAGAGATACCTGGATATTTAGAGCAGGCATCCTAATACCAACTTCTGGCTTTGAAACTGTGAATGACTAAAATCTCACATGAATTCGTTGTTCATAGAGCTGCTAGAAGGTGGAAAGTACCAAGAGTCACTACAAGTTTAAAGCTGTGTGGTAGGAGAAAAGCGTATGCCAACAGTGGAAATGTTAGCCAGGAACTGCAACAGCGGATAAACTCCTACAGCTCTACATCCCCACGTAGTGGGTGTTAGGAGACTAGTTAGCAGGGTTTGGGTTTGTGACTCAGAAGCTGAGGTAGACATGGTTTGTGGGACTGTTGAATAAAGTGTTTCCTTTCCTACCCGGTTAACGACGGCATTACAGAACATCACTGCAGGAGAGGAGAGAAGAGGAGGGAAAGGTACAACCAAGAGAGGAAAGAAGGTCTATATAAAATTAACTTCCCACATGAGTTCCAAAAATTCACACTGAAGTTCAGATTCTCCTGTGATCTTCTAAAAATGGAACCAGTGCTATTCGATCTACTTTTTAACATGTTTTCTCCTAGTTTTCTCCTCCCTTCCTTGCTCGCATAAGCAGGCAAAAATCAGTCACAGTTCTGATGTTCGGGATTTGCTCAACTGAGAGGTCAGCATGTCTTGCCAAGAGGCAAGAGCCGTATTCTTCCTGTGCTGTGCCCATTCCAGAAATTTAACCCTAATCTAATGACAAATGAGGATCTCTAAACAATACTAACAGATCTTAGAAAATCTCAGATTAAGTCTTAAATTAGACTGCACGGAACAGACTAACCCTGGACTGCGCTTAACTACGTTTGTCGAAGGCAAACCCATCCACCAGGACCTTGTACCAGTTAGAAGCTCAGAACATATTTTGCAGAGACTCCAACCCTATTCTTCCCCTCGTTGCCCCCCATTTTTTTTCTCCCGACTAGTAAAAGGTGGTAGAAAGAAAACAACCCTATTTATTTCCTCGCAGCACAGAGAAAAGCCATCGACTGACTTTGCCACGAAGCCCACGAGCAGTCACGGCCTGCTGAAGGATATAAAACTCAAATACGTTTGCCTCAGGCAGCACCTAAGAAATAAACTGAAGCCACTGACAACATGCACCTCATTATACGGGCAGATTCTAAAACTCCACGCTGCTGGCCCAGATGTCCAGTAAGCCGGACTGCCTAAGCTGCTTGGGAACAAAAAAACTTATCCCTGACATTCTGCCAGTTAAAAAGCGTAAAATCCCCATGCCATCAGCGCTCAGCTCAACTTGCTGGGAGCAGCAGGACTAGGAGCCCAGACCAACCAGTAACAGTGATGTGCTCAGTTAGCTCTCCGAATCCTTTGGGGAGAAAAAAAAACCACTTATCTTCTTGGCATAAGCAAGAATACGAGAACTGAGGTTCAGACTGGCCACATTTCAACCCATTTTAGAAAACGAAGCGCTGCTGCTTACTTGAAGTGTTATTCGATTATACAGACCATACAACAAACTAAAAACAAAACCAAAAACACAAGAGACAGAACAGTTTGCGTTCCGTCTGGCTAATGATGCAAGTAAGTGCAGTGCAGGGAGGAAGAGGAAATTACTGTACACATATACACATATGGCTCGTAATATTTCTGCTTCAACAATGAAAAGGAGAAAGACATAGCAACAAAACATTTTCTCAACATCTGCGAGTAACTGGGAGCTCCGCTGGATTTCAGCGATAGGGAAACATCCAGAGTATTTATTCTTTGAATATACAGTTAATCTAAAGACAAAACATTGTAAATACACAAAAATAACACTAAAAATATATATTCACTTATTGCAGCATTCTCACATATTCACACTGCTTTCAGTAATGCTTTTCTAACACTCTGTAGCACAGTCGACAGCTTTCGTTCATAATTACTTGAAGTTACAATGGTTCACAAGTTTCCCTGCCATGGGGAAGCCAGTCCATCAAGGAGACAGCAGAGGCAGACAAGTGACAGACAGCCCTGCGACAGACAAGCAGTACAATCTTTTAACCAAAGGACTGAGCTTGTCAGTGGCCCACTGAAAAATAATCCCTCCTGTAATGGAAAAGGGCAAAAGGTTGGGATTTACTGGGGTAAGCCATCCAGCAGACTTAACTTCCCATTTCACATGTAGAAAGAAGCAAGAGAAGGAAGGTCAATAATATCCCTTCTCCTTCAGTAATTAATTTTGCTGCCTAAAGTCCCCCCAGCAAACTGCTGCGCTGCCTGGTCAGGGAAAGATCAAGTGTTACTGGAGAGAGCAGGCTAAATGCCTTTCACTGGAGCTGCCCTCAAGTTCAGCACCTGCAAAATACAGCCAAAAAGCAGGGGCTTTCCCTTCAGTTTTTCTAAAGTTTGGGAGCATATGGCAAAGGCAGAAGAGGGCCTATGCCCTTTGTGCAGCATCTAAAGCTACGCAGCAAAGCAAAAGCAAGACAATCCTTTAAAAAGACCGTAAAGCTGCTTTATCCTTTATCAGAGAACATCGCTGCAATTTCTTGCTCCTTCGGCAATTTCAACTTTCAAACCATCCTCAGCTTTGAGGTTCCTTCCACTCTCCCATAGAGAGGACTTGGAACAATTTCTGAGTACATAACCCTTCTCCTCCCTGTCCATACCACGATCTTTACCCTGAAGGATGTCTGACCCTCTTATCCGTATGCTAGCTACCCTTTTCCTCAGGGTGGCTTAGAACTCCACAATAGCCTCTTCATTTGCTCTGAAGCTTTCCTTACATCACACTGCTTTGGCTGCAGCTGGGAGAAGGTCCCCCACTCCCCCTCTTACCTCTCCAGACCTCGGTTGATCCCTCACTCAACAATCCTTCTCCCCTGATCACCCTTCTATGCACTTCTGGCCATTGGTACCTTCCTTCTCCCTGCTGGTCCTTTCCTTCTTCCACCCACTTCCCTCCAGTGCTGTGTGCTTCCATTCCTGCCTTCCCTGATCGCACTGAACTTCCTTCAGCCAAGCAGAGGAGGAAAGAATAGCTCTCAGCAGCTCTCACCTTTAATCCACTTCTCTCCAGCGTACCAGAAGCTCAGAAACCTGAATATCACCTCTGCTAACCCCACGCTGCTAACCTCATCTCTGCCCTGCCCACATCAAGGCTTGACTCGCACTCAGCCAAACTAATCCTCCCAAACCCAGAATCTTTCCAGTTTCTTACCAGAAAGGCGGCTGATAACGTTAAGAAGAACCCTGAAGTGTTGGTTTCTTCATCCCATGACTCTCTTCCTTTAGCCACATCGCTAATACCAAAGCATCTGCCTTTCCTCCAAACAGCTAAAATGTTCCTTTGACCCATACACTTTACTCCTGACCTTTTTGTTTCTCTTCCTCCCTCAGGACAGAAACACATCCTTCCACTTCATCAAGAAGGTCGCAAGTAGATCACCCAAGAACAAAATCCGAGGGATCCCTACAGCCTCCCACCCCCTCGTCACACCCAACCCTCCTTCAAGCCGTGTGATTTTGGAGCACTATCTCCCTTTTATCATGCCAACTTGGGCCGGAACAGACCAGCAGTAACACGGGGTCACATCCGTAGTCACACTTGGCCAAAGAACAGAAGTTTCACCTGCCCAGGCTTAGAATTAAACCTGCTGGAAATGGTGCAAAAAGGCACATTTACCACCAACAGACACGCTCCCGCAAAGGAGCGACATACGAATTTGCGACTTTACACTAACAGCTCATTTTTGCTGCAGTTTTGAGACCAGTACCGTACAGAGATGATCAAAAGCTGCATGCTAAAGGCAGGCGTATTTTCAACTATGCTTAGCGACGGTCACGGCGCAGCTTTCCCTGCGAGCCTGCAAACACGCAGCAAAGCGAGCCGTCCCCTTTGTTCCACACACCGGTGTTCTATCTCGAGTGACCTCTGCCCAACTTCAGAGAAAAAAGTCCAGAATCTTCTCTGAAAGTGATTTTGATGAGGTAGTAGCAAAAGTAAGGTGCAAAAAGCCTTCCTCCACCAATGTGCTTCAGAGGAACTAGACTGACCAACTGCCAGGGGTACTTGAGCCCAGGCTCCCTCTAATCAGCTCTTTCATAGCTCATCGTTTTCATGTTCAGTCCCCTGCAAGCCTTAACAACTCCAAACTGTTCTTCCCAAGGGACTGGTTCCCTTTTCCCTAGAAGGAACCTTTAACACACAGAATAACGTGTCTCCTCACTGGCAAATTTTCAGGGAGAAAAGAAGAGAGAAGTTACCCTACTATAAAAACAAACCCTACCTTTTTATTTTTCACTCTAGTCTATGGGAAAGACAATGAAAGCCTGTTAATTGGCATGGATACAGCGCTAATTAAAAATAGTGCCCTTTCTTAAAGTCAAGGGAAAACAGGGTTGTGAGTGGGTTATTGTTTCCAAGCACGCTCGGCAGCTTTTAAGACTTGGGCAGCGGGTAATGGAGCCCTGCTTCCTTTCTGACATCACTACACATTCTCCCTGCATGACCAGAGCAATGACACAGTAACAGGTTTTGCTGCTACAATTATTTTTTGCAAAGAGGTTGCCCCATGAAGGACAAGGACACACAGCAAAAGGCACGTGTGAACAGGTTGTGCAACAACCAGCTACAGAGCTTACCCATTTCTTGGCTGTATCCTGCAGTACCCGACTTAGTTTAGGTTCCCCATCTCTCCCTTCCCAAAGCAAACTATTACGAGAAACACATTTTCAAACCCAAAACCTGGCCCGCTTCACTTGCTGAAATAGGAACTTCAAAACCTAATCACACCATTTCAGTATTAAGGACGACTCTTTTCTTGATTTAGGGAAATGAAGGACGCAAACCAGCCCATGTTCAGGGCTGCATTAGGAGGCCATACCTACAGCCCACAGAGAGGGTAACGCAAACCGCACAGTCAGCCACGCTGACGCGTATTTTCTCACTCGTTTCTAACACAGTTTCATAATGACTTAGGGAGTGCGTGTCCCCTAAAACATCCAGAAGGAACAACATAAATGAATTACTACTGGATGTCCTGAACATTTTCAGGACTGCATCTTAATGCTACATTAAGTAGAATTACGCAAGCTCTGCAACTATAAAGAAACCCTCCCAGCTCTTTAGATGAAAAGCACGAGTTTCGGTGAAAAGCACTATTCCAACTTCGCGTTCCCAAAACCAGGACGGCACATAGAAGCTCATCAATAGATCTTTTCGAGCTGCGTTTATTGTCATTCCTTTTGTTTTCCTTTCTAAGCTCGAGACTCTCTCGGGCTGAAGTCAGAAAACAAAACGTCATTGTTCAGTCTTAATGAGACAATGTTAATTTCACCGCTGTTTATTTAGATCCCCTTTAAAACAGCGAAAGCAGCATTAATTACGTTTAAATGCTAATGTTTCCTTGAGGGAGGGACACGAGAAGGCGGAGGCGTTTTGCACAAAGGGCACATGCTGGGGGCAGCCGGAGGGACGGGGAGGCTTCAGCGGGGCGGGGGCAGCCCCCGGCCGCGGAGGCC
>NW_010230571.1:0-1581 GCF_000690775.1 Eurypyga helias
CCTTCCAACCCAAACCATTCTATGCCAGGTTAACAAAGGTATTGAAGGGTAGTGCTGGGTGTGGTCTTTCATATCGGACTGGCTGCTGAAACATGGGGTAGAACACTTGCTTATTGCTATGAACAAATAAATTGTGTCTCAGAAGCAAAATAACAGGCCATGAGTCTGGTAAGTGCCACTCCCAGGGATAGGATGTGCAATGTATAGTGGAGATGTGCTGGAGAGAGCTTGGAAGTACTTACAGGCTCAGAGTGTGGATACAGGAACTCACCAGGATGCCCAATAGAAGTGACCTAACACAGCACTGTAGGTTTCTCATGTGAACCTGACAGTAGTTTATTTAACCACATCCTTTGACTCTCCTATCCATGCTGAGGGGCAATGGATTTAAAATATTTTTTCCCCCAATTCTTATGATTTTAGGAATACAAATCCTGCTTTAAATTGTTTTCCTAACATGATGATTTTTCAGTCCTTTATCACAAATATATCCTGATATTCGTTAATCTGTAACAACATATAATTTAACTTTGCTTACAAACAGATCTGATCATTGTTAGACAAGTATCTGCCAAAACCAATGCAGGCATTATTTAAGTTCTCTGGAGAGAGAGCTCACCGTAAATTTCTTCTCAAGCTGTCTCCAATCCCCTTGTTGTTGACTGTGCAATTAAAATAAATTTCCAATGCGTACATAACATGTATTCCAAATCTGCTGTGCAGTTCTGCTTGACCTATTTTATCTGATTTTACAGAAAACTGAACGTTCCAGAAAAACAAACAACTAACATAACAAACCACAAAAAAAACCAAAACAGGCACTTATTTTTTTCATTTTACAAACAGTGGTCTTTTAATGCAATTTTAAAATTAGCTTTTATCATTTCAGACTACTGGTCGGTTGCATAATGACCTGATGAATTACCTAGCAGCTCTAGCAAGTTACCCAGAAGCAGCTGCTAAAACACTCACAATGATCTATTACAGGGAAAAGAGGCTTTTTTTTCCCCTAATGAAAGGCGTCATTCTTTAGAATAATTCCTGTATACCTCACATGGGAACTACAAAAATACAGAGTATTATGACTGAGTGAGGTTTACATTCAGGCACTGAGCTTATACTAAGCAAAGCTTCTCCAGCCATGGGCCCACCATACCTTTCCTCAGTAAACCTTCTCTACCTGTGAATTGCTGTCACACCACTCAACATTTCACAGAATCGTTTCGGTTGGAAAAGACCCTAAAGGTCATCAAGTCCAACCATTAACCAAACACTGCCGAGCCCACCACTATCCCTTGTCTCATGTCCATTTCCTCTCGGCCCCCCCGAGAAACCGGCTTCACAACGCGCTGCTGCCAGGGAGTCGCACACCAGAAATCCACACACCCCAAGGAAACCTGTTCGGATCTTCCCACGTCCCTCCTGCCGTCCCGCCCGAGAGCGGGAACTACAGAACGCCGGCGAGGAGATGAGGCCCACCGGCTCGTCTTCGTGGCTTCCCGCCCTCATCCTAACCCGCCCCGTCGTCATGGCGACTTCCCCGCCCCTTCCGGTAGCGACGCGGAAGCGGCGGGGCGGAAG
>NW_010230572.1:0-206 GCF_000690775.1 Eurypyga helias
CGGCAAAGCCCGCGGGGGCAGCGGGGACGCTCGCCCCACTTCGGCCCCTGCACCCCCAGACCCCGACACCAAACCCAGGAGGCGAAACGCAGCGTCCGCCCCGACGGGCAGAACCCGGCCACCGTCCATCGGAAGCACATCCCAAGGCGCCTTCCCAGCCCGTGAGCCGAGTTTCCTCGAGGGAAGGAGCCGTCTCCCTCCTGCCC
>NW_010230572.1:680-906 GCF_000690775.1 Eurypyga helias
CCCCTATGCCTTATCCAAGGAAACGGCAAGAGTTTACACACCCAGCGGAGCACAACTCCCGGCCTACGTCTGGCACGGCGAACCCACCGCTCCCGAGCCCAAATATTACACATTTTCCCAAACACGCACCTAAACAGGGGCTGTTCTGGCCCCGAAACGCAACCAGGGGCCCCCACGTGCTCCTGCCACCCAACGGCTCGCTGTTTACTGCCGGAGAGCATCCCGA
>NW_010230572.1:936-1245 GCF_000690775.1 Eurypyga helias
CGCCGCGGCCCGAACCTTACAGCGCCTATAAAATAATAAAACCCCGCCGCGGGGCCGTGGAGCCAGGATGTGGGAGAAGAATCAAAGGGATGGGGCAATCCAAACGGAGGGTTAACGACTGCTGCTGAGGGCCAAAGCTCCCCAGCGCCCACGGAAAAGCCCGCGGAGCTGGAGCAGGGCTTGTACCCGGGGCACGAGGCACCTCCGGGGGCAGGAGCCGAGGTGTTGGTTGGGCTGAGCGACCAGGACCAGGAAGCTCCCGCTGTACCCGTTCCTGGGAGGGAGCAAAGATGCTGCTTCTGCAGCTGG
>NW_010230573.1:0-366 GCF_000690775.1 Eurypyga helias
CTCGTCTCCTTCCAGCACTTCTGACCCAGGTTTGCTGCTCAAGTGGCTGTGCTCCCCCCATGCTTGGCTCTGTCTCCCTTTTGAGCTCCCCTGGGTGCTGGAGGGTGCCAAGGGGCTTTGCCCCCCACCCTGAGCAGAGGTGCCAGGCTGAGGCATTTGGGAGTGCGAGGTCCCGTCTCCTCATCCAGCCTGGCTGTGAGCTGGAGGCATAGGGAAAGCGAGGCACAGCCCAGCTGGACTTTTCCGGAAGGACAGCTTGGCATCTCCTGCCTTCTCCTCTGCTCTTCCCGAGGATTTTGCTGGGAGATTAAGGCTGCGCTGGCCCCAGGGGTGTGACTCAGCCCTGGCCTCCAAGCGCCACGCGTC
>NW_010230573.1:412-1758 GCF_000690775.1 Eurypyga helias
AAAAGCGAAGGCAGAAGAGGAGGAGGATGCCTGGAGCTCCACCTTGGCAGCCCTGAAAACTGCCCCCAAGGAGAAGCCCCCCGCCACCATCGACGGGCTGTGCCCCCTGAGCATGACACCAGGCGCCCGGGTGAGAGCAGGGCCGGGGTACCCAGAGGGGCTGGGGGGACATGGGAGGGGAGTCCTAGGGCAGCCCCCACCCCACTAACACAGGCGCAGCCCCAATTTTCCTTGCAGACCCCTCTATGTCCCCACTGGGACAGCTCTGCATGTCCCCCCCATCCCCAAACGCCGCCCAGGTGCCAGCCCAGGCCGCGCTGCTCGCTGTAGGTCTATGACGACTACGACTGCACCCTGAACCAGACCAACATCAGTGCCAACAACAACAAGTTCTACGTCATCCAGCTCCTCGAGCACGACGGTGCCTACAGCGTCTGGAGCCGCTGGGGCCGTGTGGTGAGTCCACCCCAGCGCCGCTGTCCCCCCTCTGCCTTGGGACCCCCAAGGGCTGGGGATGAACCCCATCCCTTGTTCCCGATCCCAAAGTGAGTAACTGAGTGGCCCTGCTATAGCCCCTATTTGGGGTGCTTCAAGGGCTTGACCCCACACAATGGGGTCAGCCTGGCTGGGGAATATGCCACCTCATCGCTGGGGTGACAGAGAATGTGACACCCCAGCAAGGAGTCCTGGGGTGTCTCCCCGAGCTGCAGGGACCCCCAGACCTGGTGTTAATGGCTCATCACGTTCCTGCTCAGTGCCCTGCAGCCCCCCCATCACCGCCCCCTGCTCCCCGGCTGCTCCCCTGGCAGGGGGATAGCGGAGCAGGGATGCAGGAGGGGCTTGACCGCTGCCATCCTCTGCCAGGGGGAGGTGGGCCAGTCCAAGCTCATGCCCTCTGCCTCCCTGGAAGCCGCCAAGAAGGACTTTGAGAAGAAGTTTCGGGAGAAGACCAAGAACAGCTGGGCGGCAAGGGAGAACTTCGTTGCCCAGCCAGGGAAATACACGCTCATCGAGGTGCAGCCGGGGGCTGAGCAGGAGGCAGAAGCTGCCGTCAGGGTGAGTGCACCAGGCAGCCGGGGCATCTCCGCGCTGGGGCGGTCCTCACATCCCACCCCTGGCCCACCGGACACCAGTACATCCAAGTGGGTCAGCAGGATGGGGGGAGCTTTGGGAGGGGTCTGGGTGCGAGCTGAACCAGCCCATGGGCTAACGGGTCAAACTGGAGTGGGAGGGTATCCTGAGCAAGAACTGTGGGCATCTGGGTGGCGTTGGCCAGGGAACGCTGCCCATCGCTCTGCTGCCCAAGGGCCAGGGTCTCTCCCAAGACAGGCAGCCCCGGTGCCGTG
>NW_010230573.1:1775-2136 GCF_000690775.1 Eurypyga helias
ACGCTGGGGGTCTGCAGGTGGATGGCGTGGACGGGAGCAAGGCCCGCAAGCAGCGTGTGCTGCCCTGCACCTTGGACAAAGCCACGCAGGACCTGGTGTCCCTCATCTTCAGCAACGACATGTTCCAGGATGCCATGCGGACCATGAATATCGGTAGGAGGGTGGGTATGGAGGGTCACGGCTGGGGGGCTGCAGGTGGGGAGGTGCAGGGAGCAGGAGTCCCGGTGGATTTTAGAGCATCTCCACTGACAGCCCGGGACCTGGTGGGGCTGTGGACCCCTCGTGCCTGTTGCCTGCATGTGCCTGTGGCGATGCTGGAGGTTATTGGGTTCACGCTCCCCCATCCTCCTGGCCAGACGTG
>NW_010230574.1:0-871 GCF_000690775.1 Eurypyga helias
CCCTGCCGTGCCCTCTGCGCAAGGCTTGGCCCGAGAGGTCACTGCCACGACCCCGCACAAGTCACGGGGCGAAGACAATCCCAAAATACCGGCTGAGCCGTGGGGCAGGAGGCTCTGAGCCCAGCCTGGTGTTCGCGTGGCCCCCAGGTACCATCGACACGGGGCATTTCCCAACTGGAATTGCAGGGGAGTGGAGCAGCCCCACCCAGGACCCACCACCACAGTGGGATGTGGGTGGGCACCCCCCTGAGGGTGCTCCCCAGGGTGGGGGCAGAGCCCTCAGCGTCTCCACACCCCCACCCCGGCTCACCTTCTTGTCGTTATCCAAGTGAAGGTAATAGGTGGGGTAAAGCCCCCGGTCCATCCCCTTCTTGTCCCGCGTCACCCGGCACTTGACGGTCACTCCCTGCGGCGCCGGCCGCAGCACGAACTCCTCCAGGTTGTCCACCTCGATGACAGGCGACGGGGACCTCTCCTCCTTGGACTGTGACACGAGAGGGGACGGTGATCCCAAAGCCAGAACTCCCAAAAACTTCCCTCCTTTCCCACCTTCTTGCTCCTTGCTCCCCATACCACCCCCACCCCGGCTGTGGCTCTGCAGCTGGTGGCTCTGGGGATGGCGCTGCAGTGGGGGTCCCTGGGGGGTGTCCCAGCCCCTGGGGGGAAGAGCTGCATCGAGGGGACCCCCGTGGCTCTGAGGTTTATTGTACCTTCTTCGATTTCTTCCCTTTCCCCTTCTTGTTGGAGTTTTTCTGTGGGGTCTCCGGGGTCTCCTCCTCGCTCTCAGCCGCTTTGGGAGGGGCTGCAGGCAGGAACGGGCAGAGTCAGGGAAAAGCCCGACTCCACCGAACCCCAAAACCGAGCTCGGCTT
>NW_010230575.1:0-1703 GCF_000690775.1 Eurypyga helias
CGCCTCCGGCGGGGAGCCTCTCTTCCAAGGGCTGTTACTGGAGGAGCTGCTGTTGGGTGTTTCTTGCAGCAGCCTGTTAACACCGGTAGGTGAGTGTCAGCTTGTGTCCAGCAGCGCTTGTCTTCACCGAGACCCGGGTGCTGGGGTGTGGGACGTCTCGTGCCGTTGCTGAAGGTCCCAGCGGAGTGGCACTCTGGCTGCGCCCTGCAGAACCTGGTAGCGCAGGGTGTGGACCCCAGCGAGGAAAAAGCGGTTTGAGATCAGGCACTGCGTTCACTTACAGAAGCTGCTCTAAAACCACGAGAGTGTTGCCTCTCTGCTCAGCCTTCTGCTGCTGGCTGCCCTGAACGAGATGGGGCCCAGGCTCCGCGCCCCTGCCAGCTACCTGGCCGAAGGAGGAGCTAGTTCGGGCACCGTTCACTATTGCCTCCCTTAACCTGTTTTCTTTGTCATTAGCACAAGTTTGGCCTGATCCCTTGGAAAGCAAGGTGAGGGTGCTTGGAAACCGCCTGCTGAGCAGCGCGCGTGCACTTCTCCCAGTGCAGAACGCGGCTGGAGGAGGCCGGAAGGAGAGCGCGTGGGCTGGGAGGTGGATGTGAAGGGGAAGGATTGGGGATGTTCCGGAAAATGGAGTGGAATTGATTGCTTCGAAGGACTTGGAGTGAGTGAAAAGTGTCACGGTCAAGGGAGCAGAAAAAGAGAGAAATCCAAGTCTTGGCTCAGCTGGGTGATGTGCCATGTGACTGGTGTAGGTAGCTGACTTTGTGCTGCCTTGTTGTAAACTAGGCAGTAAGAAAACGCTGTTATAGTGCAGGGAACTTCTAGGCAGAGAGAAGATTGTGACTGTAGGAATGGCTCTTCGGGGGAAAACAAACCTGACCCACAACAACCTGATGACGTAGCAGTTCACTGGTTTCAGTTTCAAACTCTTCCAGCCCCGCTCTCAATTCTCTTTGCTCTGGGACTCCATGAGGAATATTGGGTGATGGTTTCTGAAAATTGCGAGTGGGCGAGAAGGCAGTCCCTTCGGTCAGAGCTGCACGGAGCGCGAGCCCGGGGCTAGCGCAGACGGCCACGGTCGTGCCCGTGTCCGTGCAGACCAGCGGCGGGTGACTTGCAGTAGGGATGACTTGTTGCTGCTAGCGCAGACTGCCAAGGGAGCTTGTTATTCAGTCAATTCTGGGAGTTTTGGGGATGTTTTAGTCATTTCTGTGTTTATCCAGCCAACTGACACAGAGAAGTCGTGTATTGAAGGCACTGATGAAGAATCCATGTGTTCAGCTCTGATCTGCTTGGCGTGGAGTGCTGGAGTGCCAGGCTGCCGGCGATGGGGCACGGGGCGATGGGGCACGGGGCGATGGCACGGCCCTGCTGGTGGTGGCGTTGGGTGTGTGGGGAAGCTGCTGCCTTGCCAGGGCTGCTGGGGGCATTTGGTTAATCCCTCTTTGAGTTAATCCTCCTGAAAAAGGAAATGGCTAATAAGTTGTTGGAGGCCTTGGGAATAGGCAGCAGCTGGGTGCGAGGCAGAAATCTGCTAAAGCCATGGTAATTTCTCAGGTGCTGGGTGGAGGCTCTGTGTGTTCAGCGGGGAGTTAACGCTTCAGCGTGTGCTGCTGTTGCTTCCCTGGAGTTGGCACGAGCCGTCTGCTTGAAGCTGATGGTCGCCGCCATGCCACGCGGTTCGAGGGGCTGTAGTGTAGCGG
>NW_010230575.1:1769-7557 GCF_000690775.1 Eurypyga helias
GTGCTACGTTAAAACTCTGCTGCTAGATGTGGAAACCCGTGACATAGGTTTTGTTCCTGAAAGCGTGCGCTTTCTTCTGCTTTGGTCATTCGAATCCGCTTTAAGGGGTCGCCAGCTGAGAAAAACACACTGCGTTCCGCGGAATTTCGGCCGCGAGGCAGCACCCTCAGGCCAGGACTGCGAACCGTGGTTGGTCCGGGGGCCGTGCGTTGCAGAATGAAGGCGCTTTCTGTGACAGCACCCATTGCTCGGCAGCGTGGGGAGGGCTGGGAGGCGGCGCGGGCTGCTGCGAGCGCAGGGATGGGCGTCACAGCGGGCTCAGGCGGTGGGCGCTGCCGGGGAGCGGCGCGTGGAAAACACCTCTGGGATTGCCCGGCTCTTCCCGGAGCACCCGGTTGTGGCGTGGAGCTGTGCGTTGGGCTGGGAGCCAGCCCTGCAGCGGGCGAGGTGTGCCGTGCTCGGGTTAGGGTTGAAGCCTGAAGGTGGCGGCTCTCCTCGGCACCAGCTGCTTAGAACGTAACCAGCAGTCGTGGCTTCTCTTAAGTCACCGCTAAGAGTTAAATGAAGGTGATGGGAGAGACTGGTCCGCATGCGTTTGGCACGCCTTCCTCCAGCGAGGGCTGGCGCTAGTTGGTACACGCTCCGTTGCGGCGCGTGTCTGCAGCGTGGCTCGATGGGTTTTTCTCTGTTGGTCCTCGTGATCCATTGACCCTGACCTAAGCATAAGGGCTTCGGTGACACTGGAGACAGCTGGCTGTGGGAGTGGGACGCCCGTGTGTGCTGCAGGGGCGCCAGGGTTTTTCCATGACTCGATCAAGTAACACACCAGTTGCGTGCGTTTGTTTAATTTCCTTCTCCAGGTCGCTGCTGCATCACCTTTGGTCGTCTCTTAAAGATCTAGGGTAAATTCTTACTCTGACCTTTGGTGTCAGTTTTGTTCCTGTTGTTTTGCTGATAATCCCTTTTGAGGTTATTTTGAAGTGGAAAGGGCCTTACTTTGGCCTGGGAGCCTGTGTGAGGGACTTGCTTTTTTTTTTTCCTCCCAGTAGAGCTTTTTTGGAAGGTCCTTGTGGGAAATTTGGATAAAGTAGGAATGCATAAAGCTCTGGAAGCTGATGTGTAGCTTTTTCCACTTTTAATCTGTGTCTCTTCTTTGTGCAGCAAGCTGAAGTTCCAGATGTTGTTTTGGCTTGGAGATAGGGAGCGGGGAAAATACACATTTTTAATGTTAACAGTCAGGCTGGCTCTGTGCCGACAGGAAAGGGAGAGAGCGAGCCTCTGCTAGCGGTGCCTGCGCTGCCGAGGAGCCGATAACGATGCCGTCCCCGCTGGAAAGAGGGTCCCGGGTTGGCAGTGGTCAGTGCCAACCACCGCAGGAGGCGGCCGCGGAGCCTGGGGAGGGTTAACCTAAGCGCTACCGCATGCGAGTAGCAGCGGGGTGGTGTGCAAAGCCCCCTTTTCCCCAGTTCAGAGTTAATTCTTGGCCCCTTCTGCCCCTAATATGCACCTTGGAGTCCTGCTCGCTACCTTCATAGCTGACTGGACGTTGGGGGGCACAAAGCTGGGCAAAGGGAAAGGGGTGTCAGTCAATGGGTGGGTGGCTCTATGGCTCTGAACCCCGTCGGAGTCCTGTCCTGGAGCACCAGTGTGGTTTTTGGGGCTCATCCCCCAGTGAGCTCCACTTAGGGTGAGTTGCAGAGCCGTTTGGGCATGCGTGTACAGGACTCCTGCAGGAACCCAAGCTGCCAGCTCTCTTTGTGGTTTGTACCAACGAGCTCCGTCCCGAAACGTGGGCATGGAGGTCTCTGCCTCTTCTGGGCGGCACTGAGCCGTGTGTGGTAGCGGCAGCTCCCGGAAGAGGGACCAGGCTAGACCCACTCTGAAGTAAAACTGCCTAGATGCTTGTTAGGGGCATTTCCTGGACAGGTCTGTAAGTTACATGTATAATAGTCCATCCATTTTCCATGTTATATTAAATATGCTGGGTCCAGTGTCTCTTCCTGAGCTGTTCCTCCTGTGTTGCTTATTTCTAATATGTACGAACAGTCTGGTTTCAAGGGATTGCTGCTTATTTCCTCCTTAATCTCTTTTCTTTCCCCATTGTTAAGAGTAGGGAATTGGGTTTCTGGCCTGTCGCCCGCCCTGCTTGGCCGTGTTCTATACTATCAAGCCAGAAGTTCATGGTGCTGACACCGGCCCATCGAGGTTACGGGGGAGCCGAGCTGTTGCAGCTCTCCTGCTATCTGAAGTCTTGTCTCTTTTCTGTGTTGAATTGGGATAAACTTGCCCACGTCACCATTTGTGTAATTCATTGAAGCGAGGCTTGGCCTCGTGCTTTGGGTGGGAGGGACCTGGTGTGTGTCGGCATAACAGAGTAAGGTCCATGGAGCATGCACACGTAGCCAGTCGGACACGCATCCTAGCACCAGCTAGGGTTGGGAGGGCTTAATCCTTTCTGCTGCGGAGGTGGGAGTACGTGCCTGGAGCCGGCTGGCTGAGCAGCAGAGGCTCTGTAAGCACTGCCTGATGCCCCACAAACACCATCCTTGGAAATCCTATAGGACAGGGCTGTCGGAAAAGCTTCAGAATAAGTGGGCTGTTGCACATGTTTGCTGGAGGGGATACAGCAGGGAGCTCTGGGTGCTGGAGACTGCTGCTACCTTTGTGCTACTGCGCTGCCCGGAGGCAGCAGTGGGGTGTCTTGCTCATGTGGTTCATGATTCAAGCCAAGCCCAGATGTTTTCGTGCCTGGTCTGGCCCATTTTCTGGGAATAACTTTGGATGCCTCAGTCCATTTTGTTGTGGTTTGCTTAGCGTCTAGTCCAGCTGAAACTAAGACAATTCCTGGCCTAATTGAATGCTGTTAGGCAGACATGGCAGTGACTGCTTTATCTCTGCAGCAGCGTTCCTGTTAACTTCGGGGTGCTCGGCGTTGGGTCCATGCTGGTGAGAACCTGAGGTTGTGTTTTGTCACTTTTCTTCTTAATGCAAATTTTGCAGCATGAAACTTGGAAGAGGCCGTCTTGTGGCCAGGAGATAGCTGAAAACTCATAGAACCATGGAATGGTTTGGGTGGGAAGGGACCTTAAAGCCCCCCCCAGCCCCATCCCCTGCCATGGGCAGGGACACCTTCCATAGCCCAGGGTGCTCCAAGCCTCATCCAGCCTGGCCTTGGGCACTTCCAGGGATGGGGCATCCACAGCTTCTCTGGGCAGCCTGTCCCAGTGCCCCCCCACCCTCTGCGGGAAGAATTCCTTCCTGGGAACTCAACAGATTGCTGTGGAGGTAGAGCTGGCCTTCATGACCGATCTGCTTTCCATTCCCACCGAGCAGCAGTAAGGATGTGCAAACCTTTTCATAGTGACTGTTGGACCTTTTCATCACTATTATCCTCTGTGCTGGCAGGTTGGTGACAATACCTATCCAGGGCATCCAAAACTTAGTTCCTTGTGCCTCTGGCAATGCTTTTTGCATCCCACACCCCACCCCCCTCCTTTTTTTTTTTTTTTAGGAAGTTTCCAAATAAGTTTATTTGTGGGAAGGATATTCACTCCTTTAACGTGTGCATTCACCTCTGGGAGGAAAAGGGCTTTGTGCCATATACTTCTGAAAAAGGGTATGGTGACCTACGCTGCGTGAGCGAGTGCTGTCTTGTATCTAATGAGAATGGTCTCTTACTCATCGCTTCCCGCTAGCGGGGAGGGCTGTTGGCCCAAAGCGTACTTGGGTGATTCCTTTCTCAGAAGCAGCTGGTGAAGGTTATCTCTGACTTGTCTGCAGCCTGTTCATATTGACAGTCATGGCTGGATCCTCTGCGTGGAGGTGTTGAACCTTGGAAATCGCCCGTGGATGTACGTCGTGAGCTCCCTTGGAGCAGGTATGGCTTCGTTCCTACGCGATCCTGGATGAGTCGCTCTTAGGCGGCCCGTCAGTCAGCGATCCAGAGCTACACTCGTCTGCAAAGAGCACTTTAGCTTGCACTTTGCTTCATGTTTGCAACTAGGAGTATGTGCGAGGTCAGCCACGGTAATTTAGCTGGTAAACGGTAATTTGGTTGATTGCTTTTGGCACCTGGAACAGCAATTAACCCAAAAGTCTGGGTAAGTACATGGAACGGTTTTCTGAAGACATACAAGTACCGTCAGGTTTGGCAAGGCCATGCAAGATGCGCGAAGTTGAAAGCTTACAGCTAAATAGGTGGAAAGGGAACACTTAACAGCTCTGCGAAGAAGTGTCAGAACTGTGTATATTTGGAGTAAATTTGGTGTAGGGAGAGGTGACAAGATGCCAGTCGTTAGGGTGAGGGTTGTGTAGTGTGGCGAGCGTGACTGTCAGCTGTGACAACGAAAGGGCAGCTCCCTTACCAAGAGGGACATGGGTGTTTACTGGCATGGTCAAAGTAGATGCAGCTAAAACAGCAACTAAGGAGTGTCAGGACAGAGAATTTGGTGTTGTGGTTTAACCCGACAGGCACCGAAACACCACACAGCTGTTTGCTCACTGCCTCCCCCATGACTCCTGTGGGGTGGGGAGGAAGTAAAATTCATGGATTGAGATAGACAGTTTAGTAGGACAGAAAAGGAAGTGAAAACAGCAATGATATAACTATATACACAAGAAGTGATGCACAGTGCAGTCGCTCACCACCCACTGACCAGTGCCCACCTAATTCCTGAGCAGCAGCCCCTGGCCAGCTTTCCCAGAAGTTTTATGCTGAGCATGACATCATACGGCTTGGAATGTCCCTTGGGCCGGTTGGGGTCAGCTCTCCCAGCTCCCTCGCTGGCAGGGAGGCATGAGAAGCTGTAAAGCCCTTGACTTGGTGAAAGCACTGCTCAGCCACACCTAAACCATCCCTGTGTTAGCAACGCTGTTCTCATCCCAGATCCAGAGCGCAGCACCCTGCCCTGCTAGGAAGAAAGGAACTCTCCCCGGCCCAAACAAGGACGTTTGGAAAGCAGGATCCCCAGCCGTTTTGGCACGCAGGTTTGAGTGTTAGCGGGGTGAGTGCGGGCAGGGGAGGCTGCCCCAGGTAGGACAGGAGCAGAGCAGAGACCTGCGCTGGAGCCGTGTGAAGCCTGTGGTGAGAGGAGGGAAGGGGAGGGAGCAAGGGGAAGGGTGGTGGTAGAGGATGAGGACAGGGAGTAAAGCCATGGTGTGAACAGCGGCACAAGGAACTTGGAGGTTGATGTCGCTGGTGTGGGGGCAGGGAAATATCACTGGAGAGTTCTGGGCTGGAGAAGACCTCAACTGCTCTGCTGTACCAGCTCCTTAAACTCAGCTTTGAGTCACGCTCATCCTGAAGAGGTGACTGACCTTGCGACGGCAGGTTTCTGGATTTAGTGAGGTTCTGATGCAAATTGGACGCCGTGCAGCCAGGGGAAGGAGAAAGGCTGCAGACCACCGTGCCTGTAATACAGCTTGGCTGTGTCTGTGTTTAAGAACAGAATAACATGGCTCTGGCCTGTCCAAACAGGCAAGACCAAACCGTAGAACAGTATTGTTAAAATTCTGTGGTGGGGTAATGTAATGTGTGAAGAATTTTTACTTTCTCGTGCTGTGGGGTGGTTCCTTCTCTTCTGGATTGCTAATTGCAGTCAGCTCTGTGGACTCCAAACAACAGCTAATGAAAGAATCCCACGAGATGAAAGGCTGTTCAGCCACACGTGCCTACGGAGCGTCCCTGCGGAGCACAGGGGACTTCTGGTCTGGGTCTGACTGTTCCAGAAATACTCGGTGAACTTGTACGTGGCTCCCTCCAGCTCGCTGGCGGGGGGGGGCGGTTACG